>NC_057724.1:7038449-7047049 GCF_004010195.1 Chiloscyllium plagiosum
GGAGCACTTTGGGGCCAGCGACCATAATTGTATTAAATTTAAAATAGCGATGGAAAAGGATAGTCCAGATCTAAAAGTTGGAGTTCTAAATTGGAGAAAGGTCAATTTTGATGGTATTAGGCAAGAACATTCAAAAGCTGATTGGGGACAGATGTTCACAGGTAAAGGGACGGCTGGGAAGTCTTCAGGAATGAGATAACGAGAATCCAGAGAACGTATATTTCTGGTTAGGGTGAAAGGGAAGGCTGGTAAGTATAGGGAATGCTGGATGACTAAAGAAATTGAGGGTTTGGTTAAGAAAAAAAAGGAAGCATATGTAAGTTATAGACAGGATAGATCGAGTGAATCCTTAGAAGAGTACAAAGGCAATAGGAGTATACTTAAGAGGGAAATCAGGAGGGCAAAACGGGGACATGAGATAGCTTTGGCAAATAGAATTGAGGAGAATCCAAAGAGTTTTTACAAATAGATTAAGGGCAGAAGGGTAACTAGGGAGAGAATAGGGCCCCTCAAAGGTCAGCAAGGCGGCCTTTGTGTGGAGCCACAGAAAATGGGGGAGATACTAAGCGAGTTTTTTGCATCAATATTTACTGTGGAAAAGGATGTGGAAGATATAGAATGTAGGGAAATAGATGGTGACATCTTGAAAAATGTTCATATTACAGAGGAGGAAGTGCTGGATCTCTTGAAATGCATAAAGGTAGATAAATCCCCAAGACCTGATCAGGTGTACCCGAGAACTCTGTGGGAAGCTAGGGAAGTGATTGATGGGTCCCTTGCTGAGATATTTGTATCATCGATAGTCACAGGTGAGGGGCCGGAAGACTGGAGGTTGGCTAATGTGGTGCCACTATTTAAGAAAGATGGTAATGACAAGCCAGGGAACTATAGACCAGTGAGCATGATGTCGCTGGTGGGCAAGTTGTTGGAGGGAATCCTGAGAGACAGGATGTACATGTATTTGGAAAGGCAAGGACTGACTAGGGATAGTCAACATGGCTTTGTACATGGGAAATCGTGTCTCGCAAGCTTGACTGAAGAGGTAACAAAGAGGATTGATGAGGGCAGAGTGGTAGATGTGATCTAGATGGAGTTCAGTCAGGCATTCGACAAGGTTCCCCCTGGGAGACTGGTGAGCAAGGTTAGATCTCATGGAATACAGGGAGAACGAGCCATTTGGATACAGACCTGGCTCAAAGGTAGAAGACAGAGGGTGTTGGTGGAGGGTTGTTTTTCAGACTGGAGGCCTGTCACCAGTGGAGTGTCACAAGGCTCAGTGCTGGGCCCTATACTTTTCATCATGATTTAGATGTGTGCATAAGAGGTATAGTTAGTAAGTTTGCAGATGACACCAAAATTGGAGGTGTTGTGGACAGTGAAGAAGGTTACCTCAGATTACAACAGGATCTTGATCAGGTGGGCCAATGGGCTGAGAAGTGACAGATTGAGCTTAATTCAGATAAAGTCGAGGTGCTGCTTTTTGGGAAAGCAAATCCTTGCAGGACTTATACACTTAATGGTAAGGTCCGAGGGTGTGTTGCTAAACAAAGAGACCTTGGAGTGCAGATTCATAGCTCATTGAAAGTGGAGTCACAAGTAGATAGGATAGTGAAGAAGGCGTTTGGTATACTTTCCTTTATTGGTCAGAGTATTGAGTACAGGAGTTGGGAGGTCACGTACAGGAAATTGGTTAGGTCACTGTTGGAATATTGAGTGTCATTCTGGTCTCCTTCCTATCAGAAGGATGTTGTGAAACTTGAAAGGGTTCAGAAAAGATTTACAAGGATGTTGCCAGGGTTGGAGGATTTGAGCTATAGGGAGAGGCTGAACAGGCTGAGGCTGTTTTCCCTGGAGCGTCGGAGGCTGGGGGGTGACCTTATAGTGGTTTACAAAATTATGAGGGGCATGGATAGGATAAATAGACAAAGTATTTTCCCTGGTTTGGGGGAGTCCAGAACTAAAGGGCATAGGTTTAGGGTGAGAGGGGAAAGATATAAAAGAGACCTAAGGGGCAACTTTTTCACACAGAGGGTGGTTCATGTCTGGAATGAGCTGCCAGAGGATGTGGTGGAGGCTGGTACAATTGCAACATTTAAAAGGCATTTGGATGGGTATATGAATAGGAAGGGTTTGGGGGGATATGGGCCAGGTGCTGGCAGGTGGGACTAGATTAGGTTGGGATATCTGGTCAGCATGGACGGGTTGGACCGAAGGGTCTGTTTCCGTGCTGTACATCTCTATGACTCTATGATTCTACAAGATGAAATAACTTTCGATTCTATCCTCAGTAAACTTTAAGACTAACTGCAGTTATAGTGTCATAGAGATGTACATCACGGAAACAGACCCTTTGATCCAACCCATCCATGCCGACCAGATATCCCAACCCAATCTAGTCCCACTGCCAGCACCCGGCCCATATACCCATCCAGATGCCTTTTAAATGGTGGAATTGTACCAGCCACCACTGCTTCCTCTGGCAGCTCATTCCATACACGTATCACCCTCTGGGTGAAAAAATTGCCCTTTAAATCTCTTTCATGTCTTTCCCCTCTCACCCTAAATCTACGCCCTCTACTTCTAGACTCCCCCACCCCAGGGAAAATAGTTTGTCTATTTATCCTATCCATGCCCCTCATGATTTTATAAACCTCGATAAGGTCACCCCTCAGCCTCCAATGCTCCAGAGAAAACAGCCCCAGCCTGTTCAGCCTTCCCTGCAGCTCAAATCCTCCAACCCTGGCAACATCCTTGTAAATCTTTTCTGAACCCTTTCAAGTTTCACAACATCTTTCCAATAGGAAGGAGACCAGAATTGCATGCAATATACCAACAGTGACCTAATCAATGTCTTAGCAATGACCTCCCAACTCCTGTGCTCAATATTCTGGCCAATAAAGAAAAGCATTCCAAATCCCTTCTTCACTATCCTATCTACCTATGACTCCACTTTCAAGGAACTATGAACCTGCACTCCAAAGTCTCTTTGTTCAGCAACACTCCCTGCTGCTTACCATTAAATGTATAAGTCCTGCTAAGATTTGCTTTCCCAAAATGCAGCATCTCACATTTATCTGAATTAAACTCCATCTGTCACTTCTCAGCCCATTGGCCCATCTAATCAAGATCTTGTTGTAATCTGAGGTAACCATCTTCGCTGTCCACTAAACTTCCAATTATGGTGTCAACTGCAAATTTACTAAATGTACCTCTTATGTTCACATCCAAATCATTTATATAAATGATGAAAATTAGTGGACCCAGCACCGATCCTTGTGGCAATCCACTGGTCACAGGCCTCCAGTCTGAAAAACAACCCTCCACCACCACTCTCTGACTTCTACCTTTGAGCCAGGTCTGTATCCAAATGGCTAGTTCTCCCTGTATTCCATGAGATCTAACCTTGCTCACCAGTCTCCCACGGGGTACCTTGTCAAACGACTTACTGAAGTCCATATAGATCACATCTACCACTCTGTCCTCATCAATCCTCTTTGTTACTTCTTTAAGAAACTCAATCAAGTTTGTGAGACATGATTTTCCATGCATAAAGCCATGTTGACTATCCGTAATCAGTCTTTCCAAATACATGAGGAGAAAGTGAGATCTGCAGATGCTGGAGATCACAGCTGAAAATGTGTTGCTGGAAAAGCACAGCAGGTCAGGCAGCATCCAGGGAACAGGAGAATCGACGTTTCGGGCATAAGCCTGAAGAAGGGCTTATGCCCGAAACGTCGATTCTCCTGTTCCCTGGATGCTGCCTGACCTGCTGCGCTTTTCCAGCAACACATTTTCTTTCCAAATACATGTACATCCTGTCTCTCAGGATTCCCTCCAACAATTGGCTCCAACGTCAGGCTCACTGGTCTATAGTTCCCTGGCTTGTCCTTACCATCTTTCTTAAATAGTGGCATCACATTAGCCAACCTCCAGTCTTCCGGCACCTCACCTGTGACTATCAATGTTAAATCAAGTCCCTCCTTGCAATGAGAATTATCATCTTTTCTCTT
Organism: Chiloscyllium plagiosum; assembly: GCF_004010195.1. Taxonomy (NCBI): domain Eukaryota; kingdom Metazoa; phylum Chordata; class Chondrichthyes; order Orectolobiformes; family Hemiscylliidae; genus Chiloscyllium; species Chiloscyllium plagiosum. The sequence goes on from NC_057724.1 coordinate 7,042,460, forward strand.
CTTTCTTTCAATTTTATTGTTAAAAATCAAATCTGCAGCTAGAGTGTTGATACTTTGGGGGAAGACAGCTATGTTACATTAAGAGGAAACAAAACATGATTTGCCAAACCAGATTTCATTCTGGAAACCGACTTGGAAACTGGAAATATCAACTGGGATCTTAACAAATAAACATGATGTAATACAAAATGCAATTTAAGAAAAATATACCGAGGTATCCAAATATAATATAGTTTGAAAGATTTCAGAATACGTGGCAAAACAAAAATGAATCTATTCCCAACACCATCACAATACAGATAACCAAAATCTTGTAACATTTTCCGACACTATCAAATCTGCGGGTTCAGCTTAATTGGTTTTTCTCAGAACTCACCGTGTGAACCATAAAGCCTTTCCCTTGATCACTCTCTTAACTAAGATTCATAAAGTCATAGAGCTGTACAACACGGAAACAGACCCTTCGGTCCAACTCGTCCTAATTTCATCTTGCTCCATTTGCCACACATTCCTCTAAACCATTCCTATTCATATACCCATCCAGATGCCTTTTAAATGTTGTAATGGTCCCACCCTCTACAACTTCCTCTGGCAGCTCATTCCATACACGCACCACCCTCTGTGTGAAAAAGTTACCCCTCATGTCCCTTTTAAATCTTTCCCCTCTCACCTTAAACCTATGCCCTCTATCTTTGGATTCCCCTACCCTGGAGAAAAAGATCTTGACTATTCACCCTATCCATGCCCCTAAGATTTTATAAACCACTAACACTCAGCCTCTAACACTCCAGGGAAATCAGTCCCAGCCTATTCAACCTCTCCCTGTAGCTCAAACCTTCCAACCTGGCAACATCCTTGTTAATCTTTTCTGAACCCATTCACACTGAACAATAACCTTCCTATAGCAAGGACACCAGAAATGAATGCAATATTCCAAAAGTGGCCTAACCCATGTCTTTGCAGCTGCAACACGGCCTCCTAACTCCTATACTCAATGCACTGATCAGTAAAGGCAAGCATACCAAATACCTTCTTCACTATTCTATCCACCTACAACTCCACTTTCAAGGAACTATGAATCTGCACTCCAAGGCCTCTATGTTTGGCAATGCTCCCAATGACCTTATCATAAACTGTATATGTCCTGCCCTACCAAAAGGTAGCACATCACATTTATCTTGATTAAACTCCATCTGCATTCCTTGATCCATTGGCCCATCTGATCAAGGTCCCATTGTACTCTGAGGTAAATTTCTTCACTGCTCACTCCACCCTCAATTTTGGTGTAATCTGTAAATTTACTAATCCATACCTCCTCATATTCACATCCAAATCAAAAAGCAATGGACCTAGCACCAATCATTGAGGCACACCACTGTTCACAGGCCTCCAGTCTGAAAAGCAACCCTCCACCACCACCTCTGTCTCCTACATTCTGGCCCATTTTGCATCCAAATGGCTAGATCTCCCTGTATTCCATGTGGCCTAACCTTGTTAGCTAGTCGGCCATGCAGAATCATGTCGAGCACCATACTGAAGTCCATATAGACAACATCCACTGATTTGCCTTAATCAATCCTCATCGTCACTTTTTCAAAAAACACAATCAAGTTAGTGAGACATAATTTCCCAAGCAAAAAGCCATAAGTTTAGACCTTTTGAGCTTTGAAGAACTAGTGCAGATTTCTAACCAAACACACTGGTCTGGAAATTTCAAAAACTATACTGTTTCCTAAGGTAATTAATTCCTTTAACAGCTCTGAATAATCTTTTTTCTAGGAGAGACTAAGTTTGCTTCTGGCCTCAGTCAGCTCTCCTATCCGAACATAAAAAAAATTAGGTGAAATGTTTTTAAAACTTGTTTATTCTAGATTCTGCTAACTGCTTAATGTTTTCTCTCTCCTGTCATAATCCCTCACAAGCTAAACAAATGTCCATCAACACTCTAGGGGTCCTTAGTCATCTGTTCTCTGACACATGCTGGTTTTAAAATTATCCTTGAGGCACGAGTTTGTAAACACTGCATACTGTTCTAACAACCAGGGCTAATTAACTATTAAACCCATGAAGAAAAATAAGTCCACACCCATATCCTCTAGCTTAAAAGCCAAACTCCATATAAATGGGATATTACTATATATAAATCACACACCTTTTGTTATAATTTCATCATAATTATCATTCTCGAGACTAGCTTTTGTTGTGCTATATTCGCCACTAACTGTAGTATAAGTTTGGTGGAACTCTTGTTAAGGTCCATGATTTGACAGAAAATAAATCTCATCTTGATTTATATATTGTGTACATTCATTTAGGTCAACTGAACAAACTTGTCTTCCTATATGTCAAGGATGTTTATCTGACCAAAGGAGTAGTGAGTACACAAAGTTTAACTGAGTTTTGAAGCAACAGTGTCCATTTATGTCATGCCCATTGCTAATTGCACATGAATTGCTGTTAGTGGATAGAATGGCAACTCATTGGAAATTCCAAGCACTAAGTTGGAAGAAATTAATGAAAAATAACTGATTAACATTGATTTAATTTTAAATTGATACATGAAATGTAGACTCAACAGTTTTACAGAAAAGGACAGGATGCAAAGTTATTGTTCACCATATAATTTGCAGCAAGGGTCCTATGACCTGACTGTTACCTGAGTAATATGAGATATACAGTTCCAGGCAAATAATAGGCATTCAATTAACACAATAAATCAAAGTGATGCATTTTGATTTTCCTGTTATGGATTCTGTGACAGTTACATGTAACCGTAATAAACTATTGAGTCATACAACAAAAAGACCTATAAAAAGCATTATTAAAACTGATAATGGATGGCGTTAATAAGGAACATTGACTACGTTTAATGGTTAGCCTGCAAAGACCTGCATTTCAGAAGATCAGAAGACAAGTCAAAGGACAAGAGACATGGGAGAGAATTCCAAATGGGCAGGAGCTGGCAGAGGGAACAAGCTAATAGGTGATAGTGATACACAGCACAAGGGCAGCAGGTACATGGGAACACCACCACCTGCATGCTCCCCTCCGAGCCACTCACCATCCCGATTTGGAAATATACAGCAGTTCCTTCACATTTGTTGGGTCAAAGACCTAAAATTCCTTCCCTGCCAGCATTGTGGGTCAACCACATAACGTAGACTGCAACGATTCAAGAAGGTAGCTCACCATCACCTTCTCAAGGGCAAATAGGGATGGGCTTTCAATACTGAACAGTCAGCGATGCCAAAGAACCACAAATTTAAAAAAAACAGCACAGTACTCATTGCAGAATACAGACAGTGACACCAGCACCCAGTAAATCATGGCAGAATACACACACTGATACCAGAGCCCAGTAATCACTGCAGAATACACACACTGACACCAGTACCCAGTAATCACTGCAGAATACACACACTGATACCAGAGCCCAGTAATCACTGCAGAATACGCACACTGACACCAGTACCCAGTAATCACTGCAGAATACACACACTGATACCAGAGCCCAGTAATCACTGCAGAATACACACACTGATACCAGAGCCCAGAAATCACTGCAGAATACACACACAGACACCAGCGCCCAGTAATCACTGCAGAATACACACACAGACACCACCACCCAGTAATCACTGCAGAATACACACACTGACACCACCACCCAGTAATCACTGCAGAATACACACACTGACACAGCGCCAAGTAATCACTGCAGAATACACACGCTGACACCAACAATCAGTAATCACAGCAGAATATGCACACACTGATACCAGCACTCAGGAATCACTGCAAAATACACACAGTGACACCAAAAACCAATAATCACTGCAGAATATACACACTGACACCAGCACCCAGTAATCACTTCAGGATATACATGCTGACACAGGCACCCAGTAATCACTGCAGCATACACACACTGACACAGGCACCCAATAATCACTGCAGAATACGCACACTGACATCAGAACTCAGTAACCACTGCAGAATACACACACAGACACCTGAACTCAGTAATCACTGCAGAATACGTAACGGACACAAATGGGGTAAAAACAATGACTGCAGATGCTGGAAACCAGATTCTGGATTAGTGGTGCTGGAAGAGCACAGCAGTTCAGGCAGCATCCAAGGAGCAGCAAAATTGACATTTCGGGCAAAAGCGCTTAATCAGGAATAAAGGCAGAGAACCTGAAGTGTGGAGAGATAAGCTAGAGGAGGGTGGGACGTCCCCAACATAACCCTTCCACCGACACTCTCATTCGTTTGGCCGAACTGGTCCTCACCCTTAACAATTTCTCCTTTGAATCCTCCCACTTCCTCCAGACCAAAGGGGTAGTCACGGGCACACATATGGGCCCCAGCTATGCCTGTCTCTTTGTTGGCTACGTAGAGCAGTTGATCTTCCGTAATTACACCGGCACCACTCCCCACCTCTTCCTCCGCTATATTGATGACTGCATTGGTGCCACCTAGTGCTCCCGCGAGGAGGTTGAGCAATTCATCAACTTCACCAACACATTCCACCCTGACCTTAAATTTACCTGGACCATCTCTGACACCTCCCTCCCCCTCCTGGAC
>NC_057724.1:7047409-7049906 GCF_004010195.1 Chiloscyllium plagiosum
CTGCACCGACACCTCCTCCCTCACCTCCATCCAAGGCCCTAAAGGAGTCTTCCACATCCATCAAAGTTTTACCTGCACATCCACCAATATCATTTATTGGATCCGTTGCTCCCGATGTGGTCTCCTCTACATTGGGGAGACTGGACGGCTCCTAGCAGAGAGCTTTAGGGAACATCTCCGGGACACCCGCACCAATCAATCACACCGCCCTGTGGCCCAACATTTCAACTCCCCCTCCCACTCAGCCAAGAACATGGAGGGCCTGGGCCTCCTTCACTGCCGCTCCCTCACCACCAGACGCCTGGAGGAAGAACGCCTCATCTTCCACCTCGGAACACTTCAACCCCAGGGCATCAATGTGGACTTCAACAGTTTCCTCATTTCCCCTTCCCACACCTCACCCTAGTTCCAAACTTCCAGCTCAGCACTGTCCCCATGACTTGTCCGGACTTGTCCTCCCTGACCTATCACCTTCATCCCCTCCCCGACTCACCTATTGTACTCTATGCTCCTTTCTCCCCACTCTCACCCTCCTCTAGCTTAACTCTCCACGCTTCAGGTTCTCTGCCTTCATTCCGGTTGAAGGGCTTTTGCCTGAAACGTCGATTTCGCTGCTCCTTGGATGCTGCCTGAACTGCTGTGCACTTCCAGCACCACTAATCCAGATACTGACACCAATACCTAGTATAATCTGCAGCATATGCACACTGTCGCCGGTACCGTGTAATCACTGCAGAATATGCAGACTGACACCAGCACCCAGCAATCACTGCCGAATACACACAGTGATACCAGCGCCAGTAATCACTGCAGAATACACACACTGACACCAGGAAATAGTATTTACTGCAGAAAGGACACACTGTCACCAGCGCCCAGTAATCACTGCAGAATACACACACTGACACCAGTACCCAGTAATCACTGCAGAATCTGCTATGACACCCGAACCCAGTAATCACTGCAGAATACGTACGCTGACACCAATACCTTCTATACTCTGCAAGCATAAGCACACTGTCGCCGGTACCCAGTAATCACTGCAGAATATACACACTGACACCAGCAACCAGTAATCACTGCAGAATATGCAGACTGACACCTGCACCCAGTGATCACTGCAGAATACACACACTGACACCAGAAACCAACAATCACTGCCAAATACACACATTGACAACAGCATCCAGTAATCACGGCAGAATACACACATTGACACCAGTACCCATTAATGTCTGCAGAATACACACACCGACATCAATAACTAGTAATCTCTGCAGCATACACACACTGACACCAGTACAAAGTAATCACTGCAGAATATACACACTGACACCAGCAACCAGCAATCACTGCAGAATACACACATTGACACAGGCACCCAGTAATCACTGCACAATACACACACTGACACCAGTACAAAGTAATCACTGCAGAATACGTACACTGACACCAATACCTAGTATATTCTGCAGCATACGCACACTGTCGCCGGTAGCGAGTAATCACTGCAGAATATGCAGACTGACACCAGCATCCAGTAATCACTGCACAATACACACAGTGACACCAGCAAACTGCAAACACTGCTGAATAAACACATTGACAGCAGCAACCAGCAAACAGCAAACCAGCAAATCCAATGCTCTCGGATTAATGAGTTCAACACGCGGCGTGACATCGAACAATTCTTCCGCCGCATTCGCCTCCGCGCCTACTTCTTTAACCAAGACTCTCGCCCACCCTCTGACGACCCCTTCTCACGCCTCCAACACACCCCATCTACCTGGACACCCCGTGCTGGCCTCCTACCTGCCCTCGACCTCTTCATAGCCAACTGCCGCCGCGATATTAACCGCCACCTGAACTCCCCCACCCCTCTCACCCACTCCAACCTCTCACCCTCGGAACGCGCAGCCCCACACTCCCTCCGTTGCAACCCCAACCTCACTATCAAACCAGCAGACAAGGGAGGCGCAGTAGTAGTTTGGCGCACTGACCTTTACACCGCTGAGGCCAAACGCCAGCTCGCAGATACCTCCTCCTACTGCCCCCTTGACCATGACCCCACCCCCCACCACCAAACCATCATCTCCCAGACCGTCCATAACCTCATCACCTCGGGGGATCTCCCATCCACCGCCTCCAACCTCATAGTCCCACAACCCCGCACCTCCCGCTTCTACCTCCTGCCCAAAATCCACAAACCTGACTGCCCCGGCCGACCCATTGTCTCCGCCTGCTCCTACCCCACCGAACTCATCTCTGCGTACCTTGACACCGTCCTGTCCCCCTTAGTCCAAGAACTCCCCACCTACGTTCGGGACACCACCCACGCCCTCCACCTGCTCCATGATTTTCCCTTCCCCGGTCCCCAACGCCTTATTTTCACCAGGGACACCCAGTCCCTGTACACCTCCATCCCCCATCACGAAGGACTCAAAGCCCTCCACTTCTTTCTTTCCCGCCGTACCGACCAGTACCCTTCCACAGACAC
>NC_057724.1:7051987-7066382 GCF_004010195.1 Chiloscyllium plagiosum
AATCCATCGAATTCAGCACCGCCTTCCGAACCTGCAATCTTCTTCCTGACCTCTCCGCCCCCACCCCAGTCTGACCTATCACCCTCACCTTGACCTCTTTCCACCTATCGCATTTCCAACGCCCCTCTCCCAAGTCCCTCCTCCTTGGGGGAGGGACTTAGCCTGCGGGACAAACTTTCCTCATTCCTGAAGAAGGGCTTATGCCCGAAATGTCGATTCTCCTATTCCCTGGATGCTGCCTGACCTGCTGCGCTTTTCCAGCAACACATTTTCAACTGCTGAATACACACATTGACAGTAGCATCAGTAATCACTGCAGAATACGCCCACTGACACCAGCACCCAGTAATCACTGCAGATTGCACACAGTGATACCAGTGCCCAGTAATCATTGCAGAATACGCCCATTGACACCAGCAACCAGTAATCACTGCAGAATACACACAATGACAACAGTACCCAGTAATCACTCAGAATACACACACTGACATCAGCAATCAGTAATCACTACAGAATATGTAACTGAAACCAATACCTAGTATACCCTGCAGCATACGCACCCTGACGCCAGTACACAGTAATCATTGCAGAATATGCAGACTGACACTAGCACTTAGTAATCACTCAGAATAAACACACTGATACCCGCACCCAGTAATCACTGCAGAATACATACACTGACACCAGTACCCATTAATCTCTGCAGAATACACACACCGACACCAATAACTAGTATTCTCTGCAGCATACACACACTGACACCAGTACAAAGAAATCACTTAAGAATACACACACTGACACCAGCAACCATTAATCACTGCAGAGTACACACACTAACATCAACGCACAAAAAATACTGCAGAATATGCACACTGACACCAGCGCCCAGTAATCACTGCAGAATACACACACAGACACCACCACCCAGTAATCACTGCAGAATGCACACACTGACACCACAACCCAGTCATCACTGCTGCATACACACACTGACACCAGCGCCCAGTAATCACTGCAGAATACACACACTGACACCCACACCCAGTAATCACTGCAGAATACACACACTGACATCAACACTCAGTAATCACTGCAGAATATACACACTAATACCAGCACTCAGTAATCACTGCAGAATATACACAGTGACACCAACAACCAGTAATCACTGCAGAACATACACACACTGACGCCGGCAAACAGCAATCACTGCAGAATGGACACACGACACCAGTACCCAGTAATCAGTGCAAAATGCACACACTGAAACCATCACCCAGTAATCACTGCAGAATGCACACACTGACACCACCACCCAGTCATCACTGCAGAATACACACAGCGAAGTAATCACTGCAGAATACACACACAGACACCAGCACCCAGTAATCACTGCAGAGTACACACATGAACACAAGCACCCAGTAATCACTGAAGAATGCACACACTGACACCAGTGCCCAGTAATAACTACGGAATACACACACTGACACCCGCACTCAGTAATCACTGCAGAATACAAGCATTGACACCAGGAAACAGTAATGACTGCCGAATACACACACTGACACCCGCACTCAGTAATCACTGCAGAATACAAGCACTGACACCAGGAAACAGTAATCACTGCAGAATACACACAGTGACACCAACAACCAGTAATCACTGCAGAATACACACACTGACACCACCACCCAGTAATCACTGCAGAATACACACACTCACACCAGCGCCCAGTAATCACTGCAGAATACACACACTCACACCAGCGCCCAGTAATCACTGCAGAATACACACACGGACACCAGCAACCAGTAATCACTGCAGAATACACACACGGACACCAGCAACCAGTAATCACTGCCGAATCCTCATACTGACACAAGTGCCCAGCAAACACTGCAGAATACACACACTGGCCTCAGCACCCAGTAATCACTGCAGAATACAAGCACTGACACCAGGAAACAGTATTCACTGTAGAATGGACACACAGAAACCAGCACCCAGTAATCACTGCAGAAAACACACACTGACACCAACAACCAGTAGTCACTGCAGAATATACACACTGACACCAGTAACCAGTAATCACAGCAGAATATACACACGGACACCAGCACGCAGTTATCACTGCAGCATACACACATTGACACCAGCACCCAGGAATCAGTGCAGCATACACACAAACGAACACCAGCACACAGTAATCAATGCAGAATACGCACACTGACACCAGCAACCAGTAATCAAAGCAGAATGCACACACTGACACCAGCGCACAATACTGACTGCAGAATACACAAACTGACACCAATACCTAGTTATTATGGCTGAATATACACACTGACACCAGCAACCGGTAATCACTGCCAAATACACACACTGACACCAGCAAACAGTAATCACTGCAGAATATGCACACACTGACACCAACAACCAGTAATCACTGCAGAACATACACACAGACTCCATCGCCCAGTAATCACTTCAGGATATACATGCTGACACAGGCACCCAGTAGTCACTGCAGCATACACGCACTGACACCAGCAACCGGTAATCACAGCAGAATACACACACTGACACCAGAAACCAGTAATGACTGCAGAATACGCACAACGACATCAGCACTTAGTAATCACTGCAGAACATACACACTGACTCCAGCCCCCAGTAATCACTTCAGGATATACATGCTGACACAGGCACCCAGTAATCAATGCAGCATATACAGACTGATACCAGCGCCCAGTAGTCACTGCAGCATGCATACACTGACACCAGCACCCAGTAATCACTGCAGAATACACACCAGCACCCAATAATCAGTGCAGAATATGCACAGTGACACCAGCAACCAGTAATGACTGCAGAATACACACAATGACACCAGCAACCAGTAATCACAGCAGAATATACACACTGACACCCGCACCCAGTAATCACTGCAGAATATACACACTGATACCCACACCCAGTAATCACTGCAGAATACACACACTGACACCAGCACCCAGTAATCACTGCAGAATACACACACTGACATCAACACTCAGTAATCACTGCAGAATATACACACTGATACCCACACTCAGTAATCACTGCAGAATACACACACTGACATCAACACTCAGTAATCACTGCAGAATATACCAGTAATCACTTCAGGATAAAAATGCTGACACAGGCGCCCAGTAATCACTGCAGCATACACACACTGACGCCGGCAAACAGCAATGACTGCAGAATGGACACACGACACCAGTACCCAGTAATCAGTGCAGAATGCATACACTGAAACCATCACCCACTAAGCACTGCAGAGTACACACACTGACACCAGCAACCAGTAATCACAGCAGAACATGGACACACTGATATCAGCACTCAGTAATCACTGCAGAATACACACACTGACACCAACAACCAGTAATCACGGCAGAACATACACACTGACACCAGCAAACAGTCATCAATGCAGAATATACTCACTGACACCAACGCTCAGTAATCAGTGCAGAAACCACACACTGACTCCAGCAACCAGTAATCACTGCAGAATACTCACACTGGCACCAGCGCCCAGTAATCACATGACTGCAGCACCCAGTAATCACAGCAGACTACACTCCTGATACCTGTACCTAATAATCACGACAGCATACACACACTGACACCAGACCACATTAATCAGTGCAGAATACACACGCTGACACCAGCAACCAGTACTCACTGCAGAAGACACACACTGACACCAGAGCCCAATAATCAGTGCAGAATATCAGCAACCAGTAATCACTACAGAATACACACACTGACACCAGCACCCAGTAATCACTACAGAATACACACACTGACACCAGCGCCCAATAATCAGTGCAGAATATCAGCAACCAGTAATCACTGAAGAATACACACACTGACACCAGCACCCAGTAATCACTGCAGAAGACACACACTGACACCAGCGCCCAATAATCAGTGCAGAATATCAGCACCCACTAATCACTGCAGAATCCACACACCGATTCCAGCAACCAGTAATCACTGCAGAATACTCACACTGGCACCAGCACCCAGTAATCACATGACTGCAGCACCCAGTAATCACAGTAGACTACACTCATTGACGCCTGTACCTAATAATTTCGATAGAATACACACACTGACACCAGTCCACATTAATCAGTGCAGAATACACACGCTGACACCAGCAACCAGTACTCACTGCAGAAGACACACACTGACACCAGCAACCAGTACTCACTGCAGAAGACACACACTGACACTAGCACCCAGTATTCACTGCAGCATACACACACTGACACCAGCGCCCAATAATCAGTGCAGAATATCAGCAACCAGTAATCACTGCAGAATACACACACTGACGCAAGCACCCAGTAATCACTGCACAATACACACATACACTGACAAGAGCACCCAGTAATCACTGCAGATTACACACAGTGACACCAGCAACCAGTATTCACTCAAGAATGAACACACTCACATCAGCAACCAGTAATCACGTCGAATACACACACTGACACCAGTGACCAGTAATCACTGCACACTGCACACTACACACATTGACACCAGCACCCAGTAATCACTGCAGAATACACACACACTGACAACAGCACCCAGTAATCACCATAGAATAAACACACTGACACCAGCACCCAGTAATCACTGCAGCATACACACATTGACACCAGCAACCATTAATCACTGCACTATATGCACACTGACACCAGCGCCTAGTAATCACTGTAGAATATACACACTGAAACCAGCGCCCAGGATTCACTGCAGAATACACACAGTGATACCAGTGCCCTGTATTCACTGCAGACTCCGCACTGACATCCGCACCCAGTAATCACTGCATACTACACACACTGAGACAAGCGCACAGTAATCACTGCAGAATACACACACTGACACCAGCGCCCAGTAATCAGTGCAGAATATCAGCAACCAGTAATCACTGCAGAATACACACACTGACGCAAGCACCCAGTAATCACTGCACAATACACACATACACTGACAAGAGCACCCAGTAATCATTGCAGATTACACACAGTGACACCAGCAACCAGTAGTCACTGCAGAATACACACATAGACACCAGAAACCAGTAATGACTGCAGAATACGCACAACGACATCAGCACTTAGTAATCACTGCAGAACATACACACAGACTCCATCGCCCAGTAATCACTTCAGGATATACATGCTGACACAGGCACCCAGTAGTCACTGCAGCATATACAGACTGATACCAGTGCCCAGTAGTCACTGCAGCATGCATACACTGACACCAGCAACCAGTAATCACAGCAGAATACACACACTGACACCAGAAACCAGTAATGACTGCAGAATACCCACAACGACATCAGCACTTAGTAATCACTGCAGAACATACACACTGACTCCAGCCCCCAGTAATCACTTCAGGATATACATGCTGACACAGGCACCCATTAATCAATGCAGCATATACAGACTGATACCAGCGCCCAGTAGTCACTGCAGCATGCATACACTGACACCAGCAACCAGTAATCACTGCAGAATATACACAAACGAGCACCAGCACTCAGTAATCACTGCAGAACATACACACTGACACCAGCAACCAGTAATCACTGCAGTATATACACACTGACACCAGCACCCAGTAATCGCTGCAGAATATACACACTGACACCAGCACCCAGTAATCACTGCAGAATACACACCAGCGCCCAATAATCAGTGCAGAATATGCACAGTGACACCAGCAACCAGTAATGACTACAGAATACACACAATGACACCTGCACCCAGTAATCACTGCAAAATATACACACTGATACCCGCACCCAGTAATCACTGCAGCATACACACAAACGAGCACCAGCACGCTGTAATCAATGCACACACTGACACCAGCACCCAGTAATCACTGCAGCATACACACACTGACATCAACACTCAGTAATCACTGCAGAATATACACACTGATACCAGCACTCAGTAATCACTGCAGAATACACACAGTGACACCAACAACCAGTAATCATGGCAGAACATACACACTGACACCAGCAACCAGTAATCACTGCAGAATATACACACTGACACTAGCAACCAGTAATCACTGCAGAATACACACACTGACACCAACAACCAGTAATCATGGCAGAACATACACACTGACACCAACAAACAGTAATCACTGCAGAATATACTCACTGACACCAGCGCTCAGTAATCACTGCAGAATCCACACACCGACTCCAGCAACCAGTAATCACTGCAGAATACTCACACTGGCACCAGCGCCCAGTAATCACATGACTGCAGCACCCAGTAATCACAGCAGACTACACTCACTGACACCTGTACCTAATAATCACGACAGCATACACACATTGACACCAGACCACATTAATCAGTGCAGAATACACACACTGACACCAGCAACCAGTACTCACTGCAGAAGACACACACTGACACCAGCGCCCAATAATCAGTGCAGAATATCAGCAACCAGTAATCACTGCAGAATACACACACTGACACCAGCACCCAGTAATCACTGCAGAATACACACATACTGACAAGAGCACCCAGTAATCACTGCACACTACACACATTGACACCAGCACCCAGTAATCACTGCAGAATACACACACACTGACAACAGCACCCAGTAATCACCGTAGAATAAACACAGTGACACCAGCAACCAGTATTCACTGCAGAATATACACACACTGACACCAGCAACCAGTAATCACTGCAGAATACACACACTGACACCAGCAACCAGTAATCAGTGCAGAATACACACACTGACACCAGCAACCAGTAATCACTGCAGAATACACACACTGACACCAGCACCCAGTATTCACTGCAGCATACGCACACCAACTCCAGCCACCAGTAATCACTGCAGCAGACACACACTGACTCCAGCAACCAGTACTCACTGCAGAAAACACACATTGACACCAGCAACCAGTAATCACTGCAGAATATACACATGACTGCAGCATCCAGCATTCATTGCAGGATACACACACTGACACCAGCACCCAGTAATCACTGCAGCATACACTCATTGACACCAGCAACCATTAATCACTGCACTATATGCACACTGACACCAGCGCATAGTAATCATTGTATAATACACACAGTGACACCAGTGCCCTGTATTCACTGCAGAACACACACACGGACACCAGCAACCAGTAATCACTGCAGAATATACGCACTGACACTAGCACCCAGCATTCACTGCAGCACACACACATTGACACCAGCAACCAGTAATCACTGCAGAATATACACACTGACACCAGCACACAGTAATCACTGCAGAATATACACATGACTGCTGCACCCAGTAATCATTGTAGAATACACACACTGCCACCAGCACCAAATAATCACTGCAGAATACGCAAACTGACGCCAGCAACAAGAAAACACTGCAGCATACACACAGTGACACCAGCACCCAGCAATCAGTGCAGAATAGACACACTGACACCAGCAATAATTAATCACTGCAGAATACACACACTGACACCAATACCTAGAAATCACTTCAGCATACACACATTGACACCAGCACCCAGTAATCACTGCAAAGTACTCACACGGACAATAGCGCCCAACAATTACTGCAGAATACACACATTGACACCAGCAACCAGTAATCACTGCAGAATACACGCACTGACACCAGCACCCAGCATTCACTGCTGCATATACACACTGACACCAGCAACCAGTAATCACAGCAGAATATACATACTGACCCTAGCACCCAGCATTCACTGCAGCATATACACACTGACACCAGCAACCAGTAATCACTGCACAATATACATACTGACCCTAGCACCCAGCATTCACTGCAGCATATACACACTGACACCAGCAACCAGTAATCACTGCAGAATATACGCACTGACACTAGCACCCAGCATTCACTGCAGCATACACACATTGACACCAGCAACCAGTAATCACTGCATTATATGCACACCGACACCAGCGCCTAGTAATCACTGTTGAATATACACACACACTGACACCAGCACCCAGTATGCACTACAGTATATGCACACTGACACCAGCGCACAGTATTCACTGCAGAATATACACATGACTGCCGCACCCAGCATTCACTGCAGAATACGCACACTGCCACCAGCACCAAGTAATCACTGCAGACTAAACACATTGGCACCAGCACCCAGTAATTACTGCAGAATACGCACACTGCCACCAGCACCAAGTAATCACTGCAGAATACACACAGTGACACCAGCACCCAGCAATCAGTGCAGAATACACACACTGACACCAGCACCACAGTATTCACTGCAGCATACGCACACCAACTCCAGCAACCAGTAGTCACTGCAGCAGACACACACTGACTCCAGCAACCAGTACTTGCTGCAGAAAACACAGACAGACACCAGCACCCAGTAATCACTGCAGCATACACACATTGACACCAGCAACCATTAATCACTGCACTGTATGCACACTGACACCAGCGCCTAGTAATCACTGTAGAATATACACACTGACACCAGTGCCCAGTATTCACTGCAGAATACACACAGTGACACCAGTGCCCTGTATTCACTGCAGACTCCGCACTGACATCCGCACCCAGTAATCACTGCATTCTATACACACTGACACCAGCGCACAGTAATCACTGCAGAATATACATATGACTGCTGCACCCAGTAATCATTGCAGAATACACACACTGCCACCAGCACCAAATAATCACTGCAGAATACGCAAACTGACACCAGCATCCAGAAAACACTGCAGCATACACACAGTGACACCAGCACCCAGCAATCAGTGCAGAATAGACACACTGACACCAGCAATCGTTAATCATTGCAGAATACACACACTGACACCAATACCTAGAAATCACTTCAGCATACACACATTGATACCAGCACCCAGTAATCACTGCAAAGTACTCACACGGACAATAGCGCCCAACAATTACTGCAGAATATACACACTGACACTAGCACCCAGCATTCACTGCAGCATATACACACTGACGCCAGCAACCAGTAATCACTGCAGAATACATACACTGACACCAGCACCCAGCATTCACTGCAGCATATACACACTGACACCAGCAACCAGTAATCACTGCAGAATACACACACTGACACCAGCACCCAGTATTCACTGCAGAATACACACACTGACACCAGCACCCAGTATTCACTGCAGAATATGCACACTGACACCAGTGCACAGTATTCACTGCAGAATATACACATGACTGCCGCACCCAGCATTCACTGCAGAATACGCACACTGCCACCAGCACCAAGTAATCACTGCAGACTAAACACATTGGCACCAGCACCCAGTAATTACTGCAGAATACGCAAACTGACACTAGCATCCAGAAAAAACTGCAGCATACACACAGTGACACCAGCACCCAGCAATCAGTGCAGAATAGACACACTGACACCAGCAATCGTTAATCACTGCAGAATACACACACTGACACCAGCACCCAGTATTCACTGCAGAATGCACACACACTGACACCAGCGCCCAGTACTTGCTGCAGAATATACAGACTGACACCAGCACCCAGTAATCACTGCAGAATCCACACACTGACACCAGTGCCTTGTAATCTATGCAGAATACACACACTGACACCACCACCCAGTAATCACTGCAGCATATGCACACTGATACCAGCACCCAGTAATTACTGCAGAATACACACACTGACACCAGCACCCAGTATTCACTGCAGAATACACACACTGACACCAGCACCCAGTATTCACTGCTGCATACACACACTGACACCAGCACTCATAATCAGTGCAAAATGCACACGCTGCCACCAACACCCAGTAATCACTGCAGAATATACACACTGATACCAGCACCCAGTAATCACTGCAGAATACACACACTGCCACCAACACCCAGTAATCACTGCAGAATGCACACACACTGACACCACTGCCCAGTACTGGCTGCAGAATATACAGGTTGACACCAGTGCCCGGTAATCACCGCAGAATACACACACTGACACCAGCACCCAGTATTCACTGCAGCATACACACACTGATACCAGTAACCAATTATCTCTGCAGAATACACAAACTAACACCAGCACCCAGTAATCACTGCATTATATGCACACCGACACCAGCGCCTAGTAATCACTGCAGAGTACACACCCGGATAATAGCGCCCAACAATTACTGCAGAATACACACACTGACACCAGCAACCAGTAATCACTGCAGAATACATACACTGACACCAGTACTCAGTAATCACTGCAGAATACACACACACTGACACCAGCACCCAGTACTTGCTGCAGAATATACAGACTGACACCAGCACCCAGTAATCACTGCAGAATACCCACACTCTGACACCAGTGCCTTGTAATCTCTGCAGAATACACACACAGACACCAACTCCCAGTAATCACTGCAGAATACACACACTGACACCAACTCCCAGTAATCACTGTATAATACACACACTGTCACCAACACCCAGTAATCACTGAAGAATACACACACTGTCACCAACACCCAGTAATCACTGCAGAATACACACACTGCCACCAACACCCAGTAATCACTGCAGAATACACACACTGACACCAACTCCCAGTAATCACTGCAGAATACACACACTGCCACCAACACCCAGTAATCACTGCAGAATACACACACACTGACACCAACTCCCAGTAATCACTGTATAATACACACACCAACAGCAATATCCAGTAATCTGTGTAGATTACAAAAACCAGCACCCACTATTATACAGTAATAACTATGGACTACTCACTCTGTCTCCATTAAAACCAGCACAGTAACAATAGCAGAATTCACATGCTGACGCTTTTAATACTCAACACAGTAATAACAGCAGAAGCTCACTTTGGACAGCATTAACATTCAGCATTGTAATAGCTGCAGAGTACATACTCAACACTAATATTACCCAACACAGTAATAATCGCAACATTCATACTCTAATATCATTAATACTCAGTACACTAATAACTGGAAAATACACACTTTCAACAATATTAATACCCAGTGTAGTAATCACTGCAGAATACTCACTGATAGCATTAGAAACCATAATCTCTGCTGAATACATACTACAGAACTATTAACACTACCTATTCATGGCTGAATATTCACACCAATACATTCACATCCAGAGCAATGACTTTAAAATACATAATCCGTGACCATGAATTCCTAGAACAGTAATCAACAAATCAAAAACAGATATTTCTGGAGAAACTCAGCAAGAATCTCAGCAGCTGTGGAAAGAGAACTAACATTTCGAGTATAGTGACCCCAGCGTTTTTCAGCAGTTATGTAACTTTTAACAGTTTTTCCAGCAATCTGGTTTCCCACTTCCAGTATTCACTGTTTCTTGTTCAATAATTAAAACAAAGTATCTGCTCCAATACCACAACAGATTGTATGCTGCAGCACCACTAATGCTCAACACAGTAAGCACAGTAGAACACAAATTGAGAACCATTACTATGCAGTAATAACTGCAGAATACACATTCCGTCACCAGTGATATAGCATAAACACTACAAGTGTACACTCCCACACCACTGATATCCGACAGAGTGCTCACTTCAAAATACTCACTCCAAATTGATTAAATCCTATAATCACAGCAGAATGCACATTCCAGCTGAATTAATGAGTGAACACAGTCGTGCTGTGCTGAAGGCAAAGGCACACTCAGTTCTGAATACAGAATGTTAAGAGATCAGTTCCATATCCATGGACTTGAGTATATAATGATAGCCAACACTCAGGAGAGCCATCACTTTAAGATGTTTTATCTCAGCTTAGAAGCAACACCAAAGCCCTTGTCTGCCCTCACTAATAGACATAAATAAAACTGTAGCACTATGAAGATCTCAGTGGGTTCCCTGTTGACCTGGGCAATATTTCCTGCTCAGCCAGCATCAATAATATTTTTTTGACTATTACATAGAAGCTCTTGCTGTTGATCTTTCTTGAAAACAAATTTTCTGGTCCACAACTTACTTCTGTTTGAAAGGGTTTTGTGTGTACAAATTGACTGCATTTTTTTCCTACATCATAACGGTCATTAAACCTTCTTATGTATTCATTTGGCAGTGAAATGCTTGCAGACTAGATGAGGTTCTGAAAGATGCCAGTTCCTGCTTTGTTCAACAATTTGATCTTACAATATCCAACATAATTCTAATCAGCATTTCAGTGTCTGAAATTGTGACATCTACCAGACTGCAGTTGAAATCAGGAAGCTCACCTTTTTTCTTAATCCCTGTAGTTTACCGCTAGATTGCCTACATCTTTTGCCGAACAATATTTCACTATCAATTTGCAGAATGAATACAAAGCAGCTTCCTTTTGCTGGCGAACTGCTGTTGCTCACATCTCTTTGCCCCCAAGGGACAACACTAAAACTGTTTCATCTCTGACCTCAAGCAGGAGGAAGGAAATGAGGTGTTATCCACAACTTTTGAAATATTATAGAGTCATGGAGATGTACAGCACGGAAATAGACCCTTCAGTCCAACTCGTCCATGCCAACCAGATATCCCAACCCAATCTAGTCGTACCTGCCAGCACCTGGCCCATATCCCTCCAAACCTTTTCTATTCATATACCCATCCAGATGCCTTTTATATGTTGCAATTGTACCAGCCTCCATTACTTCCTCTGGCAGCTCATTCCATATACATACCACCCTCTGTGTGAAAAAGTTGCCCCTTAACCCCCCTTTTACGTCTTTCCCCTCTCACCCTAAACCTATGCTCTCTAGTTCTGGACTCCCTCATCCCAGGGAAAAGACTTTATCTGTTTAGCCTATCCATACCACTCATGATTTTATAAAACTCTATAAGGTCACCCCTCAGCCTCCAATGATCCAGGGAAAACAACACCAGCCTATTCAGCCTCTCCCTGTAGCTCAAATCCTCCAACTCTGGCAACATCCTTATAAATCTTTTCTGAACTCTTTCAAGTTTCACAATATCCTTCCGATAGGAAGGAGACAAAAATTGCATACAATATTCCAAAAGTGGCCTAACCAATGTCCTGTACAACTGCAACATGACCTCCCAACTCGTGTACTCAATACTTTGACCAATAAAGGAAAGCATACCAAACGCCTTCTTCACTATCCTGTCTACCTGTGATTCCACTTCCAAGGACCCATGAACCTGCACTCCAAGGTCTCTTTGTTCAGCAACACTCCCTAGGACCGTTAAGTGTAAAAATCCTGCTAAGGTTTCCTTTCCCAAAATGCAGAACCTCGCAATAATCTAAATTAAACTCCATCTGCCTCTTCTCAGCCCATTGGCCCATCTGATCAAGATCTCATTGCAATCTGAGGCAACCTTCTTCGCTGTCCACTACACCTCCAATTTTGGCGGCATCTGCAAACTTACTAACTATATCTCTTATGCTCATATCCAAATCATTTATACAAATGATGAAAAGTACTGGACCCAGCACCGATCCTTGTGGCACTCCACTGGTCACAGGCCTCCAGTCTGAAAAACAACCCTCCACAACGGTCTTCTACCTTTGAGCCTGTTCTGTATCTAAATGGCTAGTTCTCCCTTTATTCTATGAGATCTAACCTTGCTAACCAGTCTCCCATGGGGAATTTTGTCGAACGCCTTCCTGAAGTCCATATAGATCACGTCCACTCTTCTGCCCTCATCAATCCTCCTTGTAACTTCTTCAAAAAACTCCATCGAGTTTGTGAGATCTGATTTCCCACGAACAAAGCCATGTTGACTATTGTTAATCAGTCCTTGCTTAAATCTCCCCATCTGAAAAAATTCCAAAGGCAAGGATTCAAACTAGCCATTTCCTAGAAATTGCCTTAGTTCAGAAATGCTTGCATATACACAAAGCTAATCTGATTCTTGTGGCAATTATATCTTGTACCCTTGGGTAACTTAATTATAACATAAAATCAGCTCAAACTGCAAATGGAAAAGTGCAAGGTGACAAAGGCTTCATTCTGGTTTTTAGCAAATATAAAATCTGCTGCTTGACAGGGAAAAAAATGTTTTGCTGGAAAAGCGCTGTAGGTCAGACAGCATCCAAGGAGCAGTAGAATCGACGTTTCGGGCATAAGCCCTTCTTCAGGAATGAGGAGGGTGTGCCAAGCAGGCTAAGATAAAACATAGGGAGAAGCTACTTGGGGGAGGGGCGTTGGGAATGCGATAGGTGGAAGGAGGTTAAGGTGAGGGTGATAGGCCAGAGAGGGGGTGGGGG
>NC_057724.1:7066841-7069125 GCF_004010195.1 Chiloscyllium plagiosum
TGGTGGTGGGGTCTGTTTGGAGGTGGTGGAAATGACGAAGGATGATACGATGTATCTGGAGGTTGGTGGGATGGTAGGTGAGGACCAGTGGGGTTCTGTCCTGGTGGCGATTGAAGGGGCGGGGTTCAAGGGCGGAGGAGCAGGAAGTGGAGAAGGAGGCCATCTGGGTTGTTCGGTATTTGAATTGGTCCTCCTGGGAGCAGATAAGACGAAGGTGAAGGAAATGGGAATATGGGATGGCGTTTTTACAGGGGGCAGATGGGAGGAGGTGTAATCTAGGTAGCTGTGGGAGTCGGTCGGTTTATAGTAAATGTCCATGTGGAGTTGGTCGCCCAAGATAGACCGCAATTTCCCTTCAGACGTGATTGACGATGCTCTCCACTGCGTCTCTTCCACTTCCCGCTCCTCCGCCCTTGAACCCCACCCATCCAATCGCCACCAGGACAGAACCCCACTGGTCCTCAGCTACCACCCCACCAACCTCCAGATACATCGGATCATCCTTCGTCATTTCCGCCACCTCGGATGGTTTGTTGCCTCCCGGGTGCCAGGGTCCGAGACGTCTCGGACTGTGTCTTCAGAATCCTTAACGGGGAGGGTGTGCTGCCAGAAGTCATGGTGCACATTGGCACCAACGACATAGGTAGGAAGAGGGGTGGGGAGGTCATTCAGGAGCTCAGGGAGTTAGGCTGGAAGCTAAAAGCTAGGACGGACAAAGTCATCATCTCTGAGTTGTTGCCGGTGCCTCGTGACAGTGAGGCAAGGAATAGGGAGAGAGTGCAGTTGAACACGTGGCTGCAAGGATGGTGTAGGAGGGAGGGCTTCAGGTATTTGGACAATTGGACTGCATTCTGGGGAAGGTGGGACCTGTACAAGCAGGAATGGGTTGCACCTGAACCAGAAGGGCACCAATATCCTGGGAGGTAGGTTTGCTAGCACTCTTCGGGGGGGTTTAAACTAATTTGGCAGGGGGATAGGATCCGGACTTGTAGTCCAGAAAGTAGGTTAGTTGTTTTTCAGGATGTCCAAGAATGTAGGGAGGCTGTGGAGAAGGTAGCACTGACAGGGAATACTTGCGGACACAGAGATGGGTTCAAGTCTGTATACTTCAACGCAAGGAGTATCAGAAATAAGGTGGGTGAACTTAAGGCGTGGATCGGTACTTAGGACTATGGTGTTGTGGCCATCACGGAAACGTGGATAGAAGAGGGACAGGAATGGTTGTTGGAGGTTCCTGGTTACAGATGTTTCAGTAAGATTAGGGAGGGTGCTAAAAAAGGAGGGGGGTGACATTGCTAATTAGAAATGGTATAACGGCTGCAGAAAGGCAGTTCGAGGGGGATCTGCCTTTGGAGGTAGTATGGGCTGAAGTCAGAAATAGGAAAGGTGCAGTCACCTTGTTGGGTGTTTACTACAGGCCCCCCAATAGCAGCAGAGATGTGGAGAAACAGATTGGGAAACAGATTTTGGAAAGGTGCAGAAGCCACAGGGTAGTAGTCATGGGCGATTTCAACTTCCCAAATATTGATTGGAAGCTCTTTAGAGCAAGTAGATTGGACAGGGCGGTGTTTGAGCAGTGTGTCCAGGAAGCTTTTCTAACTCAGTATGTAGATTGTCCAACCAGAGGGGAGGCCATATTGGATTTGGTACTTGGTAACAAACCGGGACAAGTGATGGGCTTGTTAGTGGGTGAGCATTTTGGTGATGGTGACCACAGTTCTGTAACTTTCACTTTGGTTATGGAGAGAGATAGGTGCGTGCAACAGGGTAGGTTTTACAATTGGGGCAAGGGAAAATACGATGCTGCGAGACAAGATCTGAGGAGCATAAGTTGGGAGCATAGGCTGTCAGGGAAGGATGTCATTGAAATGTGGAACTTTTTCAAGGAACAGATACGACGTGTCCTTGATATGTATGTACCTGTCAGGCAGGTAAGAGATGGTCGTGTGAGGGAACCTTGGTTGACGAGGGAGGTTGAATGTCTTGTAAAGAGGAAGAAGGAGGCTTACATAATGTTGAGGAAACAAGGTTCAGACAGAGCGTTGGAGGGATACAGGATAGCCAGAAGGGAGCTGAAGAAAGGGATTAGGAGAGCTAAGAGACGGCATAAAAAATCTTTGGTGGGTAGGATCAAGGATAACCCCAAGGCCTTTTATGAGTATGTGAGAAACATGAGACTGATGAGAACGAGGGTAGGTCCGATCAAGGACAGTAGTGGGAGACTGTATATTGAGTCGGAAGAGATAGGAGAGGACTTGAATGAGTACTTTTCTTCAGTATTAAC
>NC_057724.1:7071251-7089056 GCF_004010195.1 Chiloscyllium plagiosum
CCCCCAAGTGCCTCCTCCCTACCTTTTATCTTGGCACGCCCTCCTCATTCCTGAAGAAGGGCTTATGCTCGAAACATCGATTCTCCTGCTCCTTGGATGCTGCCTGACCTGCTGCGCTTTTCCAGCAACACAATTTTCAGATCTGATCTCCAGCATCTGCAGTCCTCACTTTCTCCAACTTGATAGCTAGTCAGGTTAAATATTGAACCTTATTTGTCGTAAGCATGGATTATCGATTCTCCTGCTCCTTGGATGCTGCCTGACCTGCTGCGCTTTTCCAGCAACACAATTTTCAGATCTGATCTCCAGCATCTGCAGTCCTCACTTTCTCCAACTTGATAGCTAGTCAGGTTAAATATTGAACCTTATTTGTCGTAAGCATGGATTAAATAGATATAATCCAGTTACTCTGTGATTAAGTGAAATGACTTTTCTGTTTTATTTCTTTTGCATTAAGTTGAAAGTGAACTTAAATCACATTTTCCTAAATTATAAATTGAAAGGGAGAATAAGTGCTTAGTTTTCCATGAAAGCACATTCATATCAGATTTTATGCCTTATTTTCTAGTTCCCAGCTAAGTGAAATGTATGATTTATACAAAATAAGGCCAGAATGCAGTTCAGCAAAGATTATGCCTCGACTCAGTCCTTGACTGAAAGAAGAATTTGGAATTATTTCACATCTTTCAGAATGCGATGACATCCTATTCAAAGACAATGAACAGCCCCTCAGTCTATCGCAGACATGTTGTTAGGGACATGATCTACACATCATAGGAACATAATGACACTACTGCTATAGAACAAACCCTTAGAAATCATTTCTCAGTAAAATAATCAGTATTGTACATAGCGTACCTGGCTTTACCTTCACCACAAATGCTAAAAGAAATAAACTAGATATGCTCCAAACTGATTAAAATAAATGTTTCTGGATTAAAAATAATAAATAGCAATATAAATTTGTACCATGGCATCCTTACCTCTGCAGTTTCCTTTAATCATACAACCCTTTAATACATTTCCAATTGTAGCCTTTTGAGCATCCCTGAATATAATCACTCCCCGTTTGGTGTCTGTGGTACAAGTCGCTTAGGTCCTCCTACCCTGCACTTCTCTGCCTCTCTAACTTGTTTTTCTTTCAGGCACTCCATAATAACAACCTCTGACTGCACCTTTGATCATCTCACCTAATAGCCTGGATTTTCCTTTCCCCCCATCAGCAGGTTTGAAGGTGAGCTGAACCTCATACAAACCAGGTAGAAACGAATTACTGCAGATGCTGGAATCTGCACTGAAAACAAAAAATGCTGGAGATCACAACAGGTCAGGCAGCAACCATAGAGAGAGAGCAAGCTAATGTTTCAAGTCTAGATGACCCTTCATCAGGGCTGATATGAAGTCTGGAGGGCACAGTGTTCATGCAATAGTGTTGGGAGTGGAGTGCTGGGGGAGAAAGGATGTTGATAGTCCAGATTAAGTGTTCAGAATATGAGAATGGTAGAACAATGTTGTGTCTAAATGCCAGACTGAAAGAACAGACGGTCCTACTGGAGTGGGGGGAGGGGAGAGAGAACACGGTGACAGAGAATGTAACGAGTAAAGCTACAAGAAAGGCAAGGAATGGGTTTTGGTTCATAGTCTCATACAATCCAGTGTGCACGCTCTCTCTCCCACCCCCAACCATTCATCTTATAAGGGGCATTCAAAGCATTGTGCTATAGCAGCCAATTTGTGGGCACTAAAAAGCATCAGCCAGCTCCCTATTTCTGTTTCACCGACAGCAGGGGCAGTCCTATGCCAGGTGGGTAACCCAACATCTTAAGCTGTCTAACCAGTGTTGGACAAAGGAGGGGGTGGGGGTGTTGCATAATGTCTCATGATCAGTATATTTGTATTTTTTTTTAAAATGCTCATTATACCATGACTGTAGCACAGCATTTGGCCTTAGGTTATAAAAGTCTCAGATTCAATCTTACCCTGGGATCACTTGATCCACTCTCCTGGAAGCACGCTGCTCTGCTGTAAATTAATATTAACCCAGACACTTATGTGTCTGTGGAATGTAATACTTGCACAAAATAGTTAGCTGGAATAAATATCTTTTAGAATCTTCAACAACTTATATTCTAGACATAATTTAAGCATCATCACCTCAGGTAAACCAATCTGTTAGAGGTAAACCCACACTAGGGAGGTCCCCTTTTGTAGGTCTGCCAAGCCCAAAGGTACTCCTTCCCCACACACTTGCCCCAACCTGTCCTTCAAGCCTTGCTCACCCAAAAGCATGCTAACCCAGCCCTAACAATACCAAATCTGGGCTCTACTTTATTGGGACTACCTGTGTCCCAGCAGGGACCATCTCTCCAAGCTGGTGCTGATGGGATTACAGAGAGTAATTACTGTCGAGTCTCTGTCAGTAGTGTGGGTGACCTGGTCCCTAATGCATTTAGCCGGGCTGCAAAGACCAGAGCATATTGGAAAATGTAGCCCAAGATCTCATTTTCTAGCCTGGTGATCATATTTGTTTTGTAAATGTTCCTGTGTAGCACTTTGTGTTTTATTACATTAAAAGATGCGATGCAAATGTAAATTATTGTTGCTCTCTTCTTTCTGGACAGCTCTGCAATCCAAGTCGGAATTTCTCGTTCTCTTGCAGATTTGGTACCTGTAGTGATTGGGACCAAGTGGACCCCATTGACTACAAAGTTCTTCATAACAACCCCAGACAGGAAAGCCTTGGCTGACCAATATAACCAGAAGATTAGATTCTCCTCGGCTGAAGACTGACTCCCAGCTGGTTGGCCATAGCCAGTGCATTGATAAATAAAGGGTGACTTGGTGATGGGACTTGGCCTCCTGGCTTAACTTTTACTGAAGGTCACCTAGTCTGGTTTTATATCTGATTGTTGAGTCAATACATGAAACAACGGATTTTCTTCAGGACGTGAATTTCAGCGTAGCCAGTCACAGCTTTCTCTTCTTTCCAGGCTGTCGGGTTTGCTGCTGCAATCGAGACCAAGAATTGAGAGTTATGACCTCTCCTATCTCTCAGAGAGAGTTTAGCAAGGTGATTAGTCAAACTGCTAAGTAAATGCCTGTTTCTGCTGGGAGTACACAATAATGTGAACTCTCTGCAAACAACTGTTGTGTAATTATGATGAAAAGAGAGGTTTATGGGCAATTTTCGCCAATTTTCCTCCATTTAAATGCTAATGTCTTTTAGAGATGGGAACTGTCCTTTGGAAGTTATTCACTGTTGAAATCACAGAAACTCCTAGTGCATGCTTGGCAAATCCCACAAATAAAAGAAGGGCTAATAATTAGACAATGTGTTTATACTAATATTGATTGAGGGATAAACATTGTCAAGGTGAAATTCTGTCTTTTAAATATTACCATGAAAACCTTTACTTTCAGTTAAGAACATAGTTAGAGTCTTGATTTAATGTCTTCTCTGGAATACGTAACCTCTGTCAGTCCAGTACTCCATCAGCTATAAAGTATTCATTGAAAATATTGTGAGGCGAGCTTCTAGCAATCTGTAGCGTTTTTTTATTTATATAAAGAATCATAGAATCTTAACAGTATGGAAGCAGATCATTTGGCCCATTAAGTATCACCAACTCTCCAAAGAGCATCCCACTCAGACCCACCCACCCCTGTACACTATGGGCAATTTAGCATGGCCAATTCACCTAACTTATATATCTTTGGACTGTGGGTGGAAAATGGAACACCCAGAGGAAGCTCACACAGACACAGGGAGAATGTGCAAAATCCACACAGATAGTTGCCCAAGGCTGAAATCGAAGCCAGGTCCCGAGTGCTGTGACATGTAGTCTGTTGCCATTGTCTCCTTTTGTAGACTGGGTCTAAGGGTTTCTTGGTTTGCAATGTTACAGGAACAACCACTAGTGAGTCCTAATGAGAAGAGACTTCATCTTAAACAAGACAGTATTTATTATATAAATGCCGGTATAAGCTACTATAGTACAATATACGTTGTTACAAAGACAATAATGAGCCCTGTTACGGACCAGGCCAGACCCCCTCAAAACATTTCAAGAAAGTTTGTGAGAAGATTTGTAGCTTGGGTGCTCGTTGTTGTGGTTCTATTCGCCGAGCTGGGAATTTGTGTTGCAGACGTGTCGTCCCCTGTCTAGGTGACATCCTCAGTGCTTGGGAGCCTCCTGTGAAGCGCTTCTGTGATGTTTCCTCCGGCATTTGTAGTGGTTTGAATCTGCTGCTTCCGGTTGTCAGTTCCAGCTGTCCGCTGCAGTGGTCGGTATATTGGGTCCAGGTCGATGGGCTTATTGATTGAAACACCTGATCAGCGGATCCAGACACTCTATAAAATCAACACAGGAATTCTTGGACATCATCAGAAATATACACATAGACAAGGAAGAAACCATGGTCTCATTCGATGTAACGGCACTGTTCACCTCTACCAACAAAACCCTAGCCAGAGAAACAATAGCCAACCTGCTGGACATACAGAACAGACAACAGGACGTTGAACCTATCATCAAAGACGGCATACTCAAACTACTGGACCTGTGCCTCACAACACACTTCACATTCAACAACCAAATATATGAACAAATCAACGGCACACCCATGGGCTCACCCATCTCTGGACTCATAGCAGAAGCGGTAATGCAAAGATTAGAACAAACAGTCTTACCGCAAATTCAACCCAAACTCTGGGTCAGATATGTGGATGACACCTTTGTAATCATTAAAAACACAGAAATAGAGAACACACACCGGGTCATCAACGCCACATTCACAGGAATCCGATTCACTAGAGAGGAAGAAAAGGACAACCAACACCCATTCCTAGACATGATGGTACAGAGAACACCGAACGGAGAACTCACCACAAAGGTAAACAGAAAAGCCACACAAACAGACCAAGTCCTGAACTACGAAAGCAACCACCCCAACACACACAAAAGAAGTTACATCAAGACGCTATTCAAAAGGGCCACAACACACTGCAGCACACCAGAACACAAACCAACAGCCACTCTCAGACAACAACTCACCAGAACGAAGGACCCGATACCCAGCATGAGCAAAACCAACGTAGTGTACAAAATCCCATGCAAGGACTGCACAAAACACTACACAGGACAAACAGGAAGACAGCTAACGATCCGCATCCATGAACACCAACTAGACACGAAACGACACAACCGGCCATCCTTAGTAGCCACACACGCAGATGACAAGCAACATAAATTCGACTGGGACAACACTACTATTATAGGAGAAGCCAAACAGAGAACAGCCAGGGAATTCCTAGAGGCATGGCACTCATCCACAGATTCAATCAATAAGCACATCGACCTGGACCCAATATACCGACCACTGCAGCGGACAGCTGGAACTGACAACCGGAAGTGGCAGATTCAAACCACTACAAATGGCGGAGGAAAGATCACAGAAGCACTTCACAGGAGGCTCCCAAGCAGTGAGGATGTCACCTAGACAGGGGACGTAATGTCTGCAACACAAATTCCCAGTTCGGCGATCAGAACCATTTCAAGAAAGTAGCCCCGACCTTAACTTTGTTACCTGTTTTAAGCAGGTGTAATATGGATATTCCAGGAGGGATGCAGTTGGTCAAACCACGTAGTTTTAATCAGAACAGAATTTATTTACCCAATGAAACACAAACAAAAGACAACAGAATACTGAATAATGTAATCTATCGATGACCCAATAGGTTATCCCAACCTAATGATGCTGTTCCAAATACATGCAACAATCCCCATAAACACCCCTTGACACAAAAGATAAAATCAAACACGGGGTCAGAGAGAGAGAGGACCACCATGGATCTGCTTCTCTGGGTCCAGCAGCTTCCAAAGATTAACTGCTTTCAGTGAATAGCCAGACTGCCAAACACCAAATCAAACCAGAGACAAGCTGAACTGGAAGAATTGGCCAGCCCCCTTTCATTGTATAGATGTTTTTATTAAACTTGAAAGCCTTTTGCCTGAGGCCATTTGTGTTAGCTATAATTGAATTGACCCATTAGAACCTATGTTTTTTACAACCTCCTGAGAAAAGAAAAATGGACAACACAACCTTGTTGAAGGAGCACCATCGTCACAGGCCAAATATTTGGATCTCCACTCAACAAGATTATAAGCTGTTCGGCCTTTTCCCCTTCTAAATCTGTATGACAGTATCAGATTAGATGGGTCTTAAGGTCTTAAAGTTTTCAGAGCCATTACCTTAGATAACAACAGCCCGAAGCTTTATTTTCCCCATAGTTAACCTTCATATGATCAACACAGTTCCATTGTTCACCCAAGTCTCTAACTTTACAAATCTAGGCAGTCTAGAGTTTTCACAGTTCTACTAAAACATATTCACTTCATACTTAGAAAATGAGTAGGCCTTTAACTTGGGGACAACCAGTTTTGATTCTGATCTTGACCCTGTGTGGCCTGTATAGGGTCTTTTATCTCTTGGCAGTCATTTGTTCCTGGTAGTCAGCCAATTACTTTGTCTGGAAAACCCTCCACCTGCTCAATTTCTTCTGAAATGGAACTCGTTTCAGCTGAATCAGATAGTTAAAACAATGCGGGGCATCTTGAATCTCGCGAATTCCCTTCACTGAAGATGTATGCTTTGCTATAATAGAAACTTTTCTCCTGAAAAATCCTGGATGTACGTGCCAGGCATTTCTTCCCTTTCATGAGCTGAATCTATGGACATTGGTCAACCCATGTCAGTCCAGCTCATCTTCAATCTGCATAAGCAAATTATTCATAATCTTCTGAGCTATCAATGCATTGAAGTGTATAACCTCTTCAATTTGTCAATTATGCTGGACATCTTTACTTGCCCTCTATAGGGCAACACAGTGGCTCAGTGGTTAGCACTGTTGCCTCACAGAGCCAGGGACCCAGGTTCAATTCCAACCTCAGGCGACTGTCTGTGTGGAGTTTGCACATTGTCCCAGTGTCTGCATGGGCTTCCTCCAGGTGTGCCGGTTTCCTCCCACAATCCAAAGATGTGCAAGCCAAGTGAATTGGCCATGCTAAATTGCCCATAGTGTTAGGTGCATTAGTCAGAGGTAAATATAAGGAAGGGGAATGGGTCTGGGTGGGTTGCTCTTTGGAGGGTCGGTATGGACTTGTTGGGCCAAAGGGCCTGTTTCCACACTGTAGAGTATCTAATCTATCAGTGCCTTATTGCTGAGTCCCGTATCACTCGCATGAGAGTTTCTGTGATTTAGTTCCAGCATTTGTACTGATCATTCTTCCTTGGGAGATGAAAATCCTTGTTTCAACATGTGAAATGAAATTTGAAGCTGCCTTTACACCAGGTTATGTTGATGCCTAAACAATTTTGTTGACCAATGAGCTCAAGTAAGCTGCACTGCTTATTCTTTTTCTACTGATCTGCATTTCTTCAGATATGTTGCTGGTTTCTACCATCTGAATTTTCTTCAGTGGTGACTGGACTGTTGTTTCCAGTTCTGACAGTCCCACATAATTTGAGGTTTAACAAGTATTTATAAGATCTTCAAAACCATTTTAAGATCTCAAGCCACCGTACTGTAGGCTGTACACCTCACGAGTGTCCCAAGTGTCTTCACTGTATCAATGACTGGGCATCACACTGAAATGAAGTCAAAGTAACTGGTGTTCTCTCAAACCCTGGTCAGTTGAATTTAATTGAAAAATGCCATTAATGCTCAAAGTATGTTCTCTCAGCCAACTCACAATATTCGGACTGGCTGTCTTTCAACATAATATTGGTGAATGACAACACACTTTTTAAAGGAAAGCTGGACAATGCTTATGTTTTTGAAACTACCACAGTCCTGATGCTTATTTCTATCATCTGGTGTCTTGCCTATACTTTGTGTTAGTTTGTTAAATGTACTATTAGGGTTTTTACAGCTTATAAATTCAATAGATTCATTTGTTGTCCTGTGATAAAGCTGATCTGTTTGTGCTTCAATTTCCACATTCTCATCTATTTCTGATGATCTTTAATTAATATTCAATGACCTCACCTCTGCCAACCTCTGAGACAGAGAATTCCAAACCGACGTGATTCCCTGCAAGAAAAATACCCACTCATTCTTCATCATCATCATCAAGTCATTCCAGCATGGAAACAGACCCTTCAGTCCAAGCAATCCATGCCAACCATATTTCCTAACTAAACTAGTCCCACCTGACTGCGCCTTTTTAAAATAGAATCCCTACACAGTGTGGAAACAGACCCTTAAGCCCAACAAGTGCACCTAACCCACACATACCTGAACACTACGGGCAATTTAGCATGGCCAATTCACCTGACCTGCACATCATGGATTGTGGAAGGAAACTAGAGCAAACCCACGCAGACAAGGGGAGAATGTGTAAACTCCACATAGACAGTTGCCCGAGGCTGGAATCGAACCCATGTCCCTGGTGATGTGAGTCAGCAGAGCTAACCACTGAGCCACCGTGCCGCCCCAGCTACTTGGAGGAGTTATTACAACACAGCAGTGAACCCAGAAAAGCTCATCTTACCTCGTAATCTATTAAAGTATGAGTGACAGGGAACTACCTGAATTCCACCATTTAAAGCAAAAGATAACAATTTTATTTGTTAACTCTAAAATGCACATTAATCAACAACTAGTTACAACTCTAAGCCTCCTTTCTCTTAAAGGTTTGTTAGCTACCTCCCACTCTATAACAATGTACAGACCCAATAAAGCCCTTATTAAATTTACAGCAACTTAATGTTTTCAAAACCAGACAGCAGGCTGCCATCTCCGGTATCGATCTTCCTCTGTTTGTAGATCTCCCTGGGTCGTCTTTGGCCTTCTGCTGCAAAGATATCTCATACGATAAAGGTACCTTTGACAGAGAGTGTGGTGAATAGCAATCGTTCAAATGGCAGATGGTGCTCTTTTTCCTGGCTAACTGTCCAAAATGCCTCCTTTTATACACCAAACATCAGGTCGTCTCATTGGTTTGATGTTGTCAAAACAGTAAAATTAAAATTTGAAACACACACACTCCTACAGACCCATACACTCATGCAGACCTTCTCTCATGCACAAGCTGTCTCTCATACGCTCGCCCATACACTCCCACAGTTGCGCACACACACACACCCTCTCACAAAAACTCATAACCAGCCCCCATCCACACGCACCCATGTACACGCACACCCACACACACTCACAAGTTTGTGGGGTGATTTTGTACTTGCAGAATTACATTTTAATTTGCTCAAAAATTGCATGGATCCATGTAAGATGCTGTAAATCTGTTTTTTAGATTAGAATCAGTCTGACCATTGTGGCACAGACAGCCTCACACAGGGCACCTCACACCTTCAATGCATTATCGGGGCTGACATGACACCAATTGTTAAAGTTCATCTGAGAATGTAATTTTAAAAAAAGTTTGGTGATTTACATGTGAAAGAACTGAAACCAACATGTTCATTCTAAAATATGAGAGAGTTAACAAACAATCCAGGTCTTTTTCAATATTGTAAACTTTTGCTATAAATTTTGTGTCTTACAATCTTATACTCAACAACCACCTAATGAAGCCAGTGCTTCTAAATAAACCTACTGGACTATAACCTGGTGTTGTGTGATTTTTAATCAAATTTGATTGGATTTTACTATCTTGAGGCATAGTTTAAACTGATTGGTTAAATTTGAACTGCTGTGAAAACAACTCAGGTATCTAGGTTACAGCCACAATGTTATATCTTTCAATTTTCCACCACACTCTGTGACCTGACAGGTGCTTGCCAGCTTTCATTCTCTCTTAAAGGTACAGTTCACGCCTTCAACTTTATAACAGAGTTTAAGATTAAGACAAGTATGTGTGCTCAAGAGCAAGATTTCTTTATGATAAATTATGTATACATTCTCTACTGTCATACAACATTTAAAGAAACAATGTTGATTTGATCATCCTTCTAATCTAGACAGCTGCTCCACCAGAACCACAGAGTTCATTTCTGTAGGCATCAACTATTGCTACTTCCTCCATGGTAAACAACCTAATAAGACAGTGACACTTATCCCTCACCAACTTCCCCAAGAAATGCATTGGTAATGTTGGTAGTTCTACTGCTTTACATTTTCATATGAGTACCCATTTGACTTTTTGCTGCTCTGTACCCATGTCCTATTTCTACATGTCTGATGGAAGTGACCTATAATTTTACCAATGTAGCATTCTTAACAAAAAGTAGCTGGACATTTCTTATGCTTTTGGAACTACCACACCCTGATGATGATTTCTAGCATCTGCAGTCTAGTCCATACTTTGTACAAGTTTGTTAAATGTATTTTTATGGTTTTTAATATCTTACAAATCCAATGTATTCATGTTCTTTCCTGTGATAAAGCTGACCTGTTTGTGTTTCAATTTGCACCTTCTCATCTATTTCCGATGGCCCTTAATTAATATTCAATGACCTCACCTCCATCAACCTCTGAGGCAGAGAATTCCAAACTGGCATGATCCTCTGCAATAAATATCTCTTTATTTCTGTCTAAAAAGGATTACCCCTAACTTTGAAACAATGTCCTCTAGTTTTGGGCATTCAAAAGTAAACTTTATTTCCACATCCACCTTATCAAGAGCATTCAGCACTGTTCACAATCCTTGCACCCCCACCCCCGACACTTGAAACCTCTGTCAGTATGTCCAATTCTTCCTCATAATAACATGCTCATTCCAGTTACCAATCCAGTACACCTCCTCTGAACTACTCCTGAGTGTCAATATGCTTTTTTAAATAAGATCAAAACTGTATACAATTCGAGATATAGTCTCATCGATGCTCTGTATCATAACATTCTTGCCATTATGCTGATTCCAATTGTAATAAAGGATAACATCCCATTAGCCACTCTCATATTTTGTACCTGCATGCTAACTTTCTGTGACTCTTGCATCTAAATAATCCTGCCAAACCAAACAATTTCATACTTTCCCACCTTCTACTCCAGAATTTTGCCTATTCACTTAAATTATCTAAATCAGCAAATTTGTTATGTCATCTTCATACAGCATACTCTTCTACCTATCATTGTATCATCTCTAATTTAGCTACCATGTCTTCACTCTCCTCATTAAAATCATTGCTATAAATTCTAAAACATTGAGATTCCAGAAAAAGTCCCAAATGGATTCCATTGATTACATTGCACCAATCTGAGAGTTTGTAAGCGCTCGGTTTCCTCCCAGCCAGCAAATCTTCTATCTATACTGGTCTGATACCTTTGACACCATGAGCTCCTACAGTGCACAGTAACCTTTTATGTAAAGTCTTGTCAAATTCTCTGTCGACCATCTGACTCGGGTATGAGAATGAGTCAGGATAAGCAGCTGGGGAGGAACAGAAAATCTAAACCATACTTTAAACTTTTGAATATAAATTACTTTGAACACCTCTTCCAAATACAGTGCAGAATACCCTGAATCATCGAAACACATCCACCTACAGTGAAACAAGTTATTCATTCTAAATATGCCGCTAATCAAATTGAGCGAACAGATGCAGTTGTTTAAAGACACGCTTATCTTGCATAAATGAAACAAATGATTTAAAACTCATTATGTCATACCTGATAGTGAATAGAAAGACTTATGTTGATATATCACCACTGACCATGGACTGGCCCAAAGTGATTTACAGTCAATGGAGTACTTTTAGAGTCATAGAACTGTACATTTGGAAACAGACCTTTCGGTCCAACTCTAAACCTTTCCTATTCACATATCATCCAGATGCCTTTTAAAGTGTTGTAATTGTACCAGCCTCCACCACTTCCTCTGGCAGCTCATTTCATACATGCACCACCCTCTGCGTGAAACACGTTGCCCCTCAGGCCCTTTTTAAATCTTTCCCCTCTCACTTTAAACCTATACCCTCTAGTTTTGGACTCCCCCACCCTGGAGGAAAAGGCCTTGACTGTCCACCCTAACTATGCCCTTGATGATTTATAAACCTCTACAAAGGTGTCCCCCCGGCCTCTGATGCTCCAGGGATAACAGCCCTAGCCTGTTCAGTCTCTCCCTGTAGCTCAAACCCTGGCAACAACCTTGTAAATCTTTTCTGAACTCTTTCAAGTTTCACAACATCTTTCCTATAGCTAGGAGACCAGAATTGAATGCCATATTCCAAAGTGGCCTAACCAAAGTCATGTATAGCCACAGGGTGAAAGTGAGGACTGCAGATGCTGGAGATCAGAGCTGAAAAATGTGTTGCTGGAAAAGCGCAGCAGGTCAGGCAGCATCCAAGGAGCAGGAGAATCGACGTTTCGGGCATAAGCCCTTCTTCAGGAATCTCCGATGCTGCCTGACCTGCTGCACTTTTCCAGCAACACATTTTTCAACTCCTGTATAGCCACAATATGACATCCTCACTCCAAAGCTCAATGCACTGATCAAGGAAAGGAAAGCATAGTCGTCATAGATTCAAACAGCACAGAAACAGATCCTTCAGTCCAACTTGTCCATGCCGACCAAGTTTCCCAAAGTAAACCTGTCCCACTTGCCTGTGTTTGGCCTATATCCCTCCAAACCTTTCTTTTCATGTTCCTGTCCAAATGTCTTTTAAAGGTTCAAACTGTACCTGCACCTGCCACTGCCTCCAGTAGCTCAATCTACACACAAACCACCTTCTGTGTAAAAACGTTGCCCCTCGAGTCCCTTTTAAATTTTTCCTCTCTCCTCTTAAAAATACGCCAGCTAGTTTTGAACTCCCGAACCTGAGGGAAAAGACCTTTTGATTTTCACCGTATCTATGCCCTTCATGATTTTATAAACCTCTGTAACGTCAGCCTCTTGTGCTCCAGTGAAAAAAGTCCCAGCTTATCCTTATTATTCAAACCCTCCAGTCCCAGTCCAGTTAAACACGGGGAACTCCCACAAACAGCAATGAGATCATGGCCAGATAACCTGTTTGTAAGATGTTGATCAGGGGCTAAATATTGACAACACTGCAATGCTCCCTCAGAATTCACTTGAAGCAGCAGTCCTGATATTTGTACTCACATCCTGGAGGAAGACATGAGGCCAAATTTTCAGAGACAAAGTGCTACAAAGCCAAGTTAGCAATCTTTCTCAGATCTCACATTTAAGCTTTAACCTATTGACTGAATGCAAATCTCCAGAGCCATTTACACATTTGTTGAGTCTATCGAGGGAACACTCCTTGGTAATTTGTAACCTTCCCGTATCTCTCCATAACGGGTTAGTGCTGAAGTCCCAGTTGTGCAAGTAGACCATACAGGGACCCTAGCTTGACCTGAATCTGTTCAGCAGGAACCACTCTCGCTGTGATTCTATTCAACAGATGGGTTTTGGCACAAAAAATGTGTTTGTGGCTTTCCATTTTTGCCATTCACTGATTCGGACGATGTAAGCTGTTGGCCTTTGCTCCGAAAGGTTGCTGCATATGAGGTACCAAGATGAAGGCTGGCAGATTGAACAAGTCCTTAAAAAAAAGGCAGTGGGGAAAGAGAGAGAGATTGCACGACCTGGTGATGTCGAGGAATTTGGGGGTTCTGGTGTATGAGCCACAGAAACATAGGTACAGCTTGTAGCTGGGAGTGGAATGGAATGTTGTTGAAAGAAAAGATACAGCTGAAAGAGTCCATCATTTCTGAGCCAGCTTATCACCATTAAAGATGTCTGTGCCACAATGCCTCCTCCATTGCTTCACTGCCACCTACACCAGACCCACCAATGTCCAAGTTGTTGATCCTCAGGCAGCATCTTTCACCACTGGGCCTAACTTGCTGATATCTCCTCCTGGTTGATTCTGGTGCCAGGTCCTGTGCTCACCCTGGAAAATAAGTAAGGCCCACTCACCCCTACGGTGGGCTCACTCTCCTCTGCACTGGGCTCACTCACCCCCACAGTGGGCCCACTCTCGTCCACACTGGGCTCACTCACCCCCACAGTGGGCCCACTCTCCTCCACACTGGGCTCACTCACCCCCACGGTGGGCCCACTCTCCTCTGCACTGGCCTCACTCACCCCCACAGTGGGCCCACTCTCCTCCACACTGGGCTCACTCATCCCCACGGTGAGCCCACTCTCCTCTGCACTGGCCTCACTCACCCCCACAGTGGGCCCACTCTCCTCCACACTGGGCTCACTCACCCCCACGGTGGGCCTGCTCAATGTCCAGAATGTAAACGGAGGGAAGTTTTACTGCAGTTGTGCAGAGCTTTAGTGAGACTACATCTGGAGAACCATATAGATATTTTCATCTCCTTTATCAAAACAAAAATATATAGTTGTCTTAGAAGGTTCACTTAGCTCATTCCTGTGAACGCACAGCTTATTCTATGAAGAAAGCTTGAACTGCTTATACCAATAACTACTGGAGTTCATGAGAATAAAAAACAATGGAATATTTTTTGTTTAGTCATTGATTGTGAGCATCACTGGCTGGGCCAGCATTTACTTCCTGCCCCTTGTTGCCCTTGAGAAGGTGGTGGTGAGCTACCTTCTTGAATTGCTGCAGTCCACCTGCTGTGGTTTGATCCACAATACCCCAAAGAAGGGAATTCCTGGATTTTGACCCAGCGACTGTGAAGGAACAGTGATACATTTCCAAGTCAGGATGGTGAGTGGCTTGAAGGGGAACTTGAAGGTGGCTTTCCCATGTATCTGCTGCCCTTGTCCTACACTGAAGTTATCATGGGTTAGAAAGGTGCTGTCTCAGGATGTTTGGTAAACTTCTGCTGTGCATCATGTGGATAGTAAACAGTGCTGCTGTTGAGCGTCAGTGGGTGGAGAGTGTTGGTGTTTGTAGATGTGGTAACAACTGAGTGGGCTGCTTTTTTCCTGGATAGTGTCCAACTTCTAGAGTGTAACAGGAGCTGCACCTATCCAGGAAAGTGGGAGTATTCCATTACTGTCCTGACTTGTGCTTGTAGAAGGTGGGTGGCCTTTAGGAGTCAGGAGGTGACTTACTCACCACATTATTAGAATCATAGAATCCCTACAGTGTGGAAACAGGCCAATAGGCCCAACAAGTCCACACCGACCCGCCGAAGAGTAACTCACCCAGACCCACTCCCCTACCTTATTACTCTACATTTACCCTTGACTAATGCACCTAACCTACACATCCCTGAACACTATGGGTAATTTAGGAAGGCCACTTCACCTAACCTGCACATCTTTGGATCGTGGGAGGAAACCCACGCAGACACAGGAAGAATGGGCAAATTCCACACAGAGAGTCGCCCGAGCTGGAATCGAATCCAGGTGCCTGGTGCTGTGAGGCAGCTGTGCTGACCACTAAGCCACCGTGCCATATCGCTAGCCCCTGACCTGCTCTTGTAACCATTTACAGTGTAGATGACATGACAATGTTCCATTTGATTGAGGAGACAAAAACCAGGCAGCATAGTAAAGAATCAGGGGATTCCCTTTGAAGATAAGGTTAAAGAGGTATTTTTTCACTCTCAGAGGGTCATGTCATGGCTAGATAGCATAAAGAGAAATCCCAAAGAACTATCTGATTCCATTTGGTTCTGGTCAAAGGAGATCACCTAGAGCCATGATGCTGGAATCGAATGCTTTACAGTGATCTCATCTTGGCACTATGGAAATTCGAAGGGAGAAGATAAGCCACACTGTTAGCTTAATGACCTTCAAATTACCCCATTGAGATGGGCTATCAGCACTCGCAAAGCTGGCCTTGTCACATGACTGAAATTTGAACTTGCTGAATTGCTTATAAGTAGAATTCTGGGAATTTAAATCAGTTGCTGTTTGCCACAAAACCATCTTGTAGACATCAGTGGAAACTTGTAACTACTTAACTGGACTTGTAAATCTTTATAGGTTTTTGTAAATACTTCAAAGAACTTAAAGGCAGTGGGGCACTTAAAAACACTTAAACCTCTAAGTGGTTAAAACAGAATACTGCTGGCCCCCGAGGGTGCGCGTTCTGTCAACAACCCGAGCAGTGGAGTGACTTCACCATATTTGCACCTTTCTATTGGTCATCCTGAGATCCTATGACAATGGCTGCGAGCTGCAGCTGGGAAAGGAACTAATAGGAAAAGGGTAGCAGTCCACTTTCAAACACATTCAGAAAGAGACAGCAGCATTTTACCACATGTGGGATCTTGACAAAAGCCTTGCCAAAACCTACAAAGGTAAACCCAACTACTACAGGCTCAATGTGATGGTGGGCAACGTTTTAGAAATGATAATCCAGGACAAAATTAAGTTAGTTGGAGAAGTATGGAAAACCAGCATGTGCCTTTGCAAGGCTGTGTGGAGATTGCACTTTCTCCCTGTGTCTGCGTGGGTTTCCTCTGGGTGCTCTGGTTTCATCTTACAGTTCACAGACGTGCAGATTAGGGTGAATTGGCCATGCTAAATCGGCTGTAGTGTTCAGGGATGTGTAGGTTAAGTGCATTCGTCAGGGTAAATGTAGAGTAATTGGGTTGGGGAATGGGTCTGGGTAGGATACTCTTCGGAGGGTCGGTATGAACATGTTGGGTCAAATGGTCTGTTTCCACACAGCAAAGATTCTATGATTCTATGGAGGCAAATAATTTTTAACAAACTTAGTCATAGAGTCATATAGCATGAAAACAGAACCTTTGGTCCAACTTATCCATGTCGACTAATTTTCCCAATCTAAATCAGTTCCACTTGCCTGTTCCTGGCCCATATCCCTCTAAACCTTTCCTAATCATGTACTTATCCAAATGCATTTTAAATTTTGTAATTGTACCTACAGCTAACACTTCTTCTGGTAGTTCATTCCATGAAGAAAACACCTTCTTTGTGAAACAGTTGCCCCTCAGGTCCCTTTAAAATCTTTCCTCTCTCACCTTAAAACTATTCCTTTTAGATTGGAACTCGCCCAGACTGGGGAAAAATCTTTTACTGTTCACCCCAGCTATGCCCCTCATGGTTCTAAAACCTTTATCAGATCGCCCCTCAACCTCCGATGTTCTAGTGAAACAAGTCCCATCCTATTCAGCCTCCCCTTATAACTCAAACCCTCCAGTCCCTGTAACATCCTGGTAAATCTTTTCTGAACCCACTCCATCCTTCCTCCAGTAGGACAAGTAAAGCTGTACACAGTACTCCAAAAGTGGCCCCACCAACGTTGTGTGTAACCTCAACATGACATCCACACTCTCACACACGATAGTCTGAGCAATGAAGGGAAGAGTGCCAAATAACCTTCTTAACCGCCCTATCTAATTGATGCAACTGTCTAAGAACTACATATTTTGGTTTTTCTAAGTGATAACACTACTCAGGGCTGTATAACTCCTGTCTTTTTCTTTTAACCAAAATGCAATGTCTCACATTTATTCAAATCACACTCGATCTGTCACTCCTCAGCCCATTGGCCCAATTGATCAAGATCTCTTTGTAATCTTTGATAACCTTCTTCACTGTCCACGATACCATCACTTATGGTCTCATCTGCAAAATTACTAACTATTCCTCCTGAATTGTCATCCAAAGCTTTTAGATAAATAACAAAAGTAGACCCAGCATCGATCTCTCCGAAACACCACTTTGTCACAGGCCTCAGTCTGAAAGACACCACTCCAACACCATCCTCAAGCCAATTTTATATCCAATTGACAGGCTTCCCCTGAATCCCATGGAATCTATGAGGAGAAAGTGAGGTCTGCAGATGCTGGAGATCAGAGCTGAAAATGTGTTGCTGGAAAAGCGCAGCAGGTCAGGCAGCATCCAGGGAACAGGAGAATCGACGTTTCGGGCATAAGCCCTTCTTCAG
>NC_057724.1:7091134-7096894 GCF_004010195.1 Chiloscyllium plagiosum
TCCTATACTTAACCCTAATCCTAACTCTGAACCTCATCCTAACCCTACCCTCATCCCAACCCTAACCTTAATCATAATCCTGACCTTAAAGCCTAGCCCTATGTGACCTCTTTCCACCTATCGCATTTCCGACGCCCCTCCCCCAAGTCTCTCCTCCCTACCTTTTATCTTAGCCTGCTGGACACACTTTCCTCATTCCTGAAGAAGGGCTTCTGCCCGAAAAGTCGATTCTCCTGTTCCCTGGATGCTACCTGACCTGCTGCGCTTTTCCAGCAACACATTTTCTGCTCCCATGTAATCTAGCTTTACTAATTAGTTTAAGTCGATTCTCCTGTTCCCTGGATGCTACCTGACCTGCTGCGCTTTTCCAGCAACACATTTTCTGCTCCCATGTAATCTAGCTTTACTAATTAGTTTACCACATGGAACCTTGGTCAAAGGATTTACTAAAGTCCATGTAGACAATGTCTACCACTATGCCCTCATCAATTATTTGGTTGTGTCCTCAAAAAACTCAAATCAACTTTATGAGGTACGATTTCCCACACATAGAACCATGCTGACTATCCCTAATCAATCCTTGCCTTTCCAAATGCATGTAAACCCTACCTTTCAGAATCCCCTCCAACAATTTACTCACCACTGATGTCATACTCACAGATCTTTAATTCCCAGATTTCTACTTAGTCTCCCTTAAATAAAGGTATGACATTAGCTACCTTTCAGTCCTCTGGCACCTCACCCTTGCTTGTAGATGATACAAATATTTGTAAATTTTTTTTGATGAAGTGACAAGTTGATGAAGCTAATGTGATTGATGGGATGTATGTAGACTTCCTAAAGACATTTGATAATGTGCCACAATCTGCCAAATGAAGGTGTATGGAATAAAAGGGACTATAGTAGCATGGATGTGACATTGACTTAATGGCAGGAGACAGAGAGTGACAATGAGTAGTAGTTGCTTTACAGACAAGATGAATGTATACAGTACAGTATAGTTGCCTGGGATTGAGTTAAGCACTGATGCTTTTTTTAATAAATATTAACAATGACGATTTTGTCAAAACAGACAGATGACACAAAACTTGGTTATTTTTGAGACGTGAAGAGGGTAATGATAAACATTAAAAGGATATAAAAAGACTGGTGGTATGAAGAAATCACAAATGAAATTTAGTTTAGATAACTGTGAGATGAAACATTTTGATGGATAGGATGAGGCAATATGAAATCAAGGGCCTGATTCCACTTCAGGGTATCGTCACGACAACTGAATTCCCATCTGCCAACTCTGCAATGGTGATGGAAATCAACAAATGCACTCCACTGTTGCTTGGCCACTTCAAAGCCCAGCACCCTCTTCTGTGATAGGTCAACCTGGACATTGTTAATCCATTACTTCCCTGTTTCCTACTTGGTCTACATCTGTCTGGCAGGGTCAGGTATGACAGACAAATTTGTTCAATTGTAGAAACATCCGGAAAGGTTCATTCCTGTCCCAAGTCATCGTCTTGGATTAGTTTGAATTAGTTGCCTCCTGGATGCACTCAGTATTCTGCCACCCAACTTATCCCTGCTGTTACCTTACACTTATCAAAGTTCCTCATGTTCTAACATTCTGATCTACTTAGTAAGATGGAAATCAAAACACCAAGATACTGTTAGCTATGTGCTGAATACGGTTACATATTAAATAAGGAGACATGCAAAAGTGGTAATTCCTATATTGGTTATACTGTATGGTGCAAGTATGAAGACATTTGGAGCTTTCAGATTGCTAGTTTTTTTGTTAGAATATTTTAGTAAGGGCACGATGACTGGTGAATGGCATGGTGGCTCAGTGGTTAGCAACGCTGCCTCACAGAGCCAGGAACCTGGCTTTGATTCCAGCCTCGGGTGACTGTCTATGTGGAAATTGCACATGTTCCCATGTTTGCTGGAGCTCTGGTTTCCTCCCACAATCCAATGATGTGCAGGTTAGGTGAATTGGCCATGCTAATTTGCCCATAGTGTCCAGGAATGTGTAGGTAAGGTGCATTAGTCAGGGGTAATGTAGAGGGACAGGGGAATGGATGTGGATGAGACACTCTTTGCAGAGTCGGTGTGAACATGTTGGGCCAGATGGCCTGTTTCCACACTAGAGGGATTTTATGATATTAAACATAGGCAGGTAAACAGAGTTGGAGCACAGATCAGG
Source organism: Chiloscyllium plagiosum (assembly GCF_004010195.1). Lineage (NCBI taxonomy): Eukaryota > Metazoa > Chordata > Chondrichthyes > Orectolobiformes > Hemiscylliidae > Chiloscyllium > Chiloscyllium plagiosum. The sequence continues at coordinate 7,093,335 of NC_057724.1, forward strand.
CAATCTCCAATTGCCCAATAAACAGGCTTAATGTTACAACCTTCTCTCGTGAAGAGTCATATACATTCTTTCAGATTTGAAAAAACACACGCTGGTATTTTGATGGAATACTTGAGATTCATTTTTGAGCACAAGTTCTTCTCATTCACAGTGTTTAACCTTCCACTAGCATTTCCCTTTATAATGAGGATAATGTATCTACAGGGACATCAAATGGTGCCTGTTCAACACTGTGAAGGAGAGAAAGAATACAAAGGCAAAATTGACCCCGAAACCCTTCCCAATCTTCCTTTACAATCCCACAGTGATCAGAAAGAAGACTGTAACAACTTGGGAGGTACTGCACAGCAAAGCAGCCTGTCAGACGTCATATAAAGACACTATGAATTAGGTACAGGCGTTTGTCAAAACCTGGCATTGGAATGATTAGCTATGATCATGAAAGAGCTCCTGAACTGTTGATTGCAGATGACACTAAAATAGGAGGTATCATGGACAGTGAGGTAGGTTATCAGAAATTGCAGCTGGACCTTGATCAGCTGGGAAAATGGGCTAAGAAATGGCAATTGAAATTTAATATAGATAAGTGAGAGGTCTTGCATTTTGGAAAGTCAAACCAAGGTAGGAGTTTCATAGTGAATGGAAGGGCCTTAAGGAACAGAGGGATCTTGGAGTTCAGGTGCACGGTTCCCTAAAAGTGGAGTCACAGGTAGACGGGGCAGTGAGGAAGGCTTTTGCCACACTGGCCTTCATCAGTCAGGGCATGGAGTATAGAAATTGGGAAGTTATGTTGCAGTTGTACAGGATGTTGGCGAGCCCGCACTTGGAGTATTGTGTTCTGTTTTGGTCACCCTGTTATAAGCAGGATGCTATTAAACTGGAAAAAGTGCAGAAGAAATTTATAAGATGTTGCCAGGACTCAAGGATCACAGTTATAGGGAGAGGTTAGACAAGCGGGGATTTTTTCTTGAAAGCGTAGGAGACTGAGGGTGGATATTATAGAAGTGTGTAAGATCATGAGAGGCATTCAGTCTTTTTTCCCAGGGTTGGGGAATTGAAGACTCGAGGGCATCAGTTTAAGGTTGGAGGGGAAATAATAAAAGGGAATCTGAGGGGAAACCTTTTTACAGAGACGGTAATACGCTTATGGAATGAGCTGCCAGCCGAAGTGTTTGAGGGGGTACATTAACAACATTTAAAAGGCATTTGGACAAATACGTGAATAGGAGAGGATTAGAAGAATATGGTGAAATTGAGGACTGCAGATGATGGAGATTAGAGCCGAGAGTGTGGTGCTGGAAAAGCACAGCAGGTCAGGCAGCATCCGAGGAGCAGGAGAATTAATATTCCGGGCAAAAGCCCTTCATCAGGATTCCTGATGAAGAGCTTTTGTGAGAAACATCGATTCTCTTGCTCCTCGGATGCTGCCTGACCTGCTGTGCTTTTCCAGCACCACACTCTTAGAAGGATATGGGCCAAGTGTAGGGAAATGGGCTTAGTTTGAATGGTCATTTTGGTCAGCATGGACCAGCTGGACCCTGTTACTCAGCTCAGAGCCAGGGCCTGGTCAGTCGAGAACCAGTGTCGGAGGAGGTATGGAACCCATGCAGTGTAACCATCTCCAGCTTGGAAATGATGGTGCTGGTGGTAGTGGAGAGGGAGCATAGTGCCAGGACCCCAGGGACGACATTGGACAGTGGCGACTGGAAGAGGAGAGAGGGTGAAGTCTACTAAGAGGGAAAGCTGAACTTTTAAAGCTGTTTCAGTTCTAGTGATCTCTATTTAATATTAATTTATTCACTACTTTACCATTTTTACAACTCATTCAGGAATTTATCCTGCAATCCAAGATGGCGCCGGAACGTGGCGACATTATTCACTTTTTACTGCACAAGTGACAATATATATTAAATAAATCTACTCTCTTACTCACACACTTCCACTCTCCTCCACCTACAATCTCCTTGTCCAACATAATAACCTTACCCACATCATGCTTCTCTTTAAAGTGATCAAAAGAAACACAATCAACTTACTGAAGCACGATTTGCCCTCATCAAATCCAAACTGGATTTCATTAATTACTCCATGTTTGCTCAAGCAACTATTATTTACTGTTCCGAATCACTGTTTCCAAAAGCATCCCACGACTAAGCTTCAGTTTACAGTTTATAGTTATCTGCTTATCGCTGCTGGACTTCTCATTACACCCACTTTAGAATATCATTGGCAATAATTATGAATATATTGGAGATACTTGTGGCATAATCTCTCAAGGATGATGACAGCCTGTGAATTGTGTTTGAATTGTAGTCACTTCTGTACCATGGTAGAAAATAGCATTATTTCATTTTTCATAATTAACTTACGTCGAGAGATCCAAAATGCTGGTCAGCTGTCTAAAGTTCTTTATAAATAGAATGAAAATAAACACGACAATTATTGCAATGAACATCATCAGGTATCAAAGATTTCCTGATTGTGATGGGCGGCACGGTGGCACAGTAGTTAGCACTGCTGCCTCACAGCGCCAGAGACCTGGGTTCAATTCCCGCCTCAGGTGACTGTCTGTGTGGAGTTTGCACGTTCTCCCCGTGTCTGCGTGGGTTTCCTCCGGGTGCTCCAGTTTCCTCCTACAGTCCAAAGATGTGCAGGTCAGGTGAATTGGCCATGCTAAATTGCCCGTAGTGTTAGGTAAGGAGTAAATGTAGGGGTATGGGTGGGTTGTGCTTCAGCGGGGCGGCGTGGACTTGTTGGGCCGAAGGGCCTGTTTCCACACTGTAAGTAATCTAATATTAACCCTGAATGTTAATACAATTAACCCTGTTAAATTAGAATTATTGATATATTTTAATTGGAAGTGTAAATATTTCACTTCTTTCTTTGTATTTATTCTCTGTTTAACCCCTACAACATTTTCCTTAGCTAATACAACTAACCAATCTAACTCATACATTATTTTAAAAAGTTATCTATTTTTCTAATATTGCTTGTTACAAGATAGTGAGATGTGGGATGAAGCACTGAAACTGGAAATAAATGACAAAGTGAATCAGAAGCTGAAACATTTGAGAGATAGAAAGTGAAGCTGGCAGAAGGTGGCTACATAAAAGGAAAAATGGGATAAAAGAGGGAGTAGCAGGTCAGGCAGCATCCAAGGAGCAGGAGAATCGACGTTTCGGGCATGAGCCCTTCTTCTCCCACAGCTACCTAGACTACACCTCCTACCACCCTGCCCCCTGTATTCCCATTCCATATTCCCAATTCCTTTGTCTCCGCCGCATCTGCTCCCAGGAGGACCAGTTCCAATACCGTACAACCCAGATGGCCTCCTTCTTCAAAGACCGCAATTTCCCCCCAGACGTGATTGACAATGCCCTCCACTGCATCTCCTCCACTTCCCGCTCCTCCGCCCTTGAGCCCCGCCCCTCCAATCACCACCAGGACAGAACACCACTGGTCCTCACCTACCACCCCACCAACCTCCATATACAACGTATCATCCGTCGTCATTTCCGCCACCTCCAAACGGACCCCACCAACAGGGATATATTTCCCTC
>NC_057724.1:7101244-7116509 GCF_004010195.1 Chiloscyllium plagiosum
CCTCCTCCCTACCTTTTATCTTAGCCTGCTGGACACACTTTCCTCATTCCTGAAGAAAGGCTCATGCCCAAAACATCGATTCTCCGGCTCCTTGGATGTTGCCTGACCTGCTGCGCTTTTCCAGCAACACATTTTCAGCTCTGATCTCCAGCATCTGCAGTCCTCACTTTCTCCTAAAAGAGGGAGTACTCAGGATATATAGAAAAACAGTGAAGTCAATGTTGTGATTCCAGAATGCTTTGAGGTTGGTGCACATGGGAAAGTATCTGTCACAGATGAATTTCAAAAGAACACCTCAAGGTCCATGGAAAAATTGAATTAGGCAGGATCATAGAATGAAATTGAATCACAGAATCCCTACAGTGTGGAAGTAAGCCATTTGGCCCATCAAGTCTGTATCAACTCTCCAAAGAGCATCCAATCCAGCCCCAACAAACCACCCCCCCCAACCCCGTAACCCTGCCTTTCCCATGACCAGCCCACCTAGCCTGCACATCCCTGGACACTCCGTGACTACCTGGTCAGGTCTACGCCCCCCAACAAAGCACCATGCCGTCCTGGAACCCTCCCCTGCCACTGCAGGAATTGCAAAACCTGCGCCCACACCTCCTCCCTCACCACCATCCAAGGCCCCAAAGGAGCCTTCCACATCCATCAAAGTTTCACCTGCACATCCACCAATATCATTTATTGTACCCGTTGATCCCGATGTGGTCTCCTCTACATTGGGGAAACTGGACACCTTCTCGCAGAGCGCTTCAGGGAACATCCCTGGGACACCCGCACCAATCAACCACACCGTCCTGTGGCCCAACATTTCAACTCCCCCTCCCACTCTGCCGAGGACATGCAGGTCCTGGGCCTCCTCTACCGCCGCTCCCTCACCACCCGACACCTGGAGGAAGAATGCCTCATCTTCTGCCTTGGAACACTTCAACCCCAGGGCATCAATGTGGACTTCACCACTTTTCCTCATTTCCTCTCCCCCCACCTTACCTCAGTTCCATCCTTCCAGCTCAGCACTGTCCCTATGGCCTGTCCTACCTGCCAATCTCCCTTCCGACTGATCCGCTCCACCCTCCCCTCTGACCTATCACCTCCATCCCCACCCCCATTCACCTATTGTACTCTTTGCTGCCTTGTCCCCAGCCCCACCCCCCAATTATCTCTCCACCCTGGAGGCTTCCTGCCTTTATTCCTGATGAAGGGCTTTTGCCTGAAATTAGGAGAAAGTGAGGACTGCAGATGCTGGAGATCAGAGCTTAAAAATGTGTTGCTGGAAAACGCAGCAGGTCAGGCAGCATCAAAGGAACAGGAGTATCGACGTTGCAGGCATAAGCCCTTTCCTGAAGAAGGGTTTATGCCCGAAACATCGATTCTCCTGTTCCTTTGATGCTGCCTGATCTGCTGCGCTTTTCCAGCAACACATTTTTAAGCTTTTGCCCGAAACGTCGATTCTCCTGCTCCTCGGATGCTGCATGACCTGCTGTGCTTTTCCAGCACCACTCTGATCGAAACTATGGGCATTTTAGCATGGCCAATCCATCTAATCTGTACATTTTTAGACTGTGGGAGGAAACCACAGCACTCAGAGAAAATCCCATGCAGACATGGGAAAAGTGTGTAAACTCCACTCAGACAGCTACCTGAGGGTCAAATCGAACCTGGGTACCTGGCACTGTGAGGCAGCAGCGCTAACCACTGAGCTACCATGCCAATGAGTCAGATATATTCTAGAGGAGCTGCATTTTGGAACAGCAAATCAGAGTGGGATTAATGACACTTAATGGTAAGGTGCTGGGGAGTGTTGCTGAACAAAGTGACCTTGGAGTGCAGGTTCATTGTTCCTTGAAAGTAGAATCACAGGTAGATAGGATAGTGAAGGCGTCTGGTTTTATTGGACAAAGCATTGAGTATAGGAGTTGAGAGGTCATGTTGCGGTTGTACAGGACATTGGTTAGACCATTTTTGGAATAATGCATGCAATTCTGGTCTCCTTCCTGTCGGAAGGATGTTGTGAAACTTCAAAGGGTTTAGAACAGAATTCAAATAATGTTGCCAGCGTTAGAGGAGTTATGTTACAGAGAGAGGCAAAATTGGCTGGGACTGTTTTCCCTGGAGCATTGGAGGCTGAGGGGTGACCTTATAGAGGTTTATAAAATCATGAGGAGCATGGATAGGGTAAATAGACAAGATGTTTTCTCAGGGGTGGGCGAGTCCAGTACTAGAAAGCATAGGTTTAGGGTGAGGGGGAAAGATTTAAAAGGAGCCTAAGGGGCAACGTTTTCACGCAGAGGGTGGTGCGTTTATGGAATGAGCTGCTTGAACAAGTGGTGGCGACTGGTACAATTATAACATTGAAAGGGCATCTAGATGGATATATGAATAGGCAGAGTTTAGAGGGAAATGGGTCAAGTCTGGCAAATGGGACTAGATAAGGTTAGGATATCTGGTCGGCATGAATGAGTTGGACCGAAGGGTCTGTTTCTGTGCTGTACATCTCTATGATTCTAAGTATTTAGATGTTGGTTAATGGAAAATGGGATTCCAATAGTTTGTTGTTTGTTTTTGACCAGTGCAGACTTGAAGGGGTGAAAGGCCTCTGTACTGAGCTGTAAGTTCGTTATGATGCGAACACTCTATAAAGCTAATGAGTTATCTCATTAAAGTGATCTTGAAAATGATACATTTTAAGCAGAATTTATTGGCAGGCAGTCCATATTTATAAACTGAAGTAGAACAACAGAGGGAATAATTTAGCCAAAAAACAATCTTCAATAAATACCTTGAAGTAAATAAGAACATTTCCATATGCTTCATAGACAATGAAAAAGCCTCTGATCCTATTGATCACCAAAAGCTAATTAATGTGCCACTGAATGTGACATTGACAGTAAAGATGAGCTTTATCCAGAGCCTACACTGGGAGCAAACAGCAAGTTTTTGGGAAAGAAGGAGGGTAATCAGACATGTTTAGAGGACTACAAAACTGTGTATCAAGGTATTTAACCCGCACACAAAACAGTATTAAGAATTAGAGATATTTCCAAAGGTAAAAATTAGAGCAAGAACATAAACCTGTGATATGCTGATGACACAGCACATCCAGCAGGGTCAGGAAAACATCCTGAAAATCAAGTAAAATCTGAAAGTTTGATTAGATTAGATTCCCTACAGTATGGAAACAGGCCCTTCAGCCCAACAAGTCCACACCGACCCTCCGAAGAGTAACCCACCCAGTCCCATTTCCCTCTGACTAATGCACCTAACATTATGGGGAATTTAGCATGGCCAATTCACCTAACCTGTACCTAATCTTTGGAATGTGGGACGAAACCGGAGCACCCGGAGGAAACCCACGCAGACACAGGGAGAATGTGTAAACTCCACACAGACCCGAGGCCAGAATCGAACCTGGGACCCTGGTTCTGTAAGGCAACAGTACTAACCATTGAACCACCATGCCGCCCATAGTTGGAGTACCAATTGATTAGGAACCCCCAAAAAACAAAACCCATAGTGTGTAAAAAACGCATTAGATAAAACTAGAGTGAGGGCTGAGGCAGTTGGTATCAGGCTAGAACAAGTTTGTCTCTTTGGAGCAAATGAGAACAGTCGATGTCTTGCAGAAGTTGGAAAGACAGGGAGAGCCAGAAGTTATTTTCTGAAGATGTAATGTCTGTGAACAACAAGAAAACTAAACTTGCAACAAAAAAAAACATATAGTGCTACATTCTATCGACTTTCCCGTGTGTCTCAGAAATCTGGATGCTAAACAAGGTTTTAAGAAGAAAGTGTAGGTCTTTAAATGTAGATGCAGAAACATCTGCTAAAAACTTTGAATACAGACTATAGGAAGGATGAAGAGGTGTTTGAAATTGCAAGACCAAAGCAAACTCTAAAAGTAACATCACAAAATGAAAAATGTCAGTACTTCAACCATTTTATCAGAGCTGAAACGTTACACAGATCTCTCGGAAATCAAGCAGTAGCTTCACTTTCTCTCAGACGTTCCTAAGAAAACCTCAGGCCACCAAGAGCTGAGAACATGTCCCAATAGATGGTTCTTTAGCCAACTGAATCTCACTGGAACAGAGGCTATAGTGGGATTACATCATGGACAAGACCTCGCCAATCCCTGACACAGTTTATCCACACCCAATCTAAAGAACGATTTGTCACAACCTCAGGACAATCCAAAGTGCTCTACAGCCAATTGAAGTACTTCATCTAGCTATAACAACATATTGAAAGTTTCATGCAGTTCTAAGATGTTTTAGATTATAAAGTAAACTGTTAGAATTTAAAATTAGATCTGCAATCCAGATATAAATAAAATATATAGCAACTCAATCCAAACATAATATTAAAGTTATGTTTCCTTACTATAGACCCTCCCACCAGAGGAGATAGTTTCTCTCTATTTATTGTCAACTCCTTTAATTATCATAAGTCCTCAATTTTATCACTCTTTAATCTTATATAGGTAGGGAAAACAAGGCTAGTCGATACCAACATCTTCTCACAAATTAATTCCTCTAACTTTGGTATTATTCCACAATGTGCAAACACAACCTCTCCAAGATGGATATCTTCTCCTTGATGTTGGGCCAAACTTTCTTTCATAGCTAATGTAAAGTTTCAAAAACCTTTGCATTTTAAACTATTTGAAACATAGGTCATTAACTTTTCAGTTTCATTTTTAACCTACCCATTCTGGTCTGAATAGACAATACTTGACCTTAGAAACAACACTTGCTCCAACACTCTCACTGCATGTACATGATACACCAGACCAAGATGCTGCATCTATTTATTTATGGGAGATGATGAGTTAAATATGATAGAGGTGAAGGTTAGCTTACACTGTATTGCTGCTTGTATAATGTGATCCTATTTTTTTCACCAAACTACATTAAAATTTGTGACTATCTGTGAGTGTGACCTAGCTACTGATGAGACCTGTTATAGCTACTGGGAAAGCAGATGTATAATATATATAAAAATTGATTTGCAACTTTTCCTAACTTTGATAAGATTAGATCATTTTAGGAGACCTAACATTATGGAAAGTGATTATTTCAACGTAATAACCTAATCTCTTGCAATAAAGATGATATAAAATCCTCCTGTGTCTATTATATTCCATTCTAATCATTTTTATTTGTGCAGATCTAGCAGTTTAAAAGATAATGTGTTCACAGCATTTGCAAGGGAATTGGTTTGACTGTAAAATGCAACATTATTAGAAGGTCTATAAATTTAAACTTGCAGTTAATGGCAATATGTTTTTATATTCATCCATGCCTTTGCTACCTTTGGCCCTGACTATTCTGATGCACTTCTTGGCTTGTCTCCCACATTCCAATCTCCATAAACTTGAGATAATTGGAAACTCTGCTGTCCATGTCTTAACTCACACTACATCCCAGTCCTCCAGCATCCTTGTGCTCACTTACTCCTTCTTGCTCTGAAATCTCTCTGTGGCATTCTCCTATCTTCCCTATTCCCCTCTCTCAATGATATCTTAACTGTTCCACCTCTGGGGTTGTGCTTTCAACTGCCAAGAGCCCAAGCTCTGAAATTCCTTCCGAACATCTCTCTGCCTCTCCACGTTACTCCCACACATTCTTCCTTTAAGACACTTGGAACTTACATCTTTGACAACGATTTTGATCATCTGATCTGATAACACCTTTATGTCAGATTTGTTTGATAATGCTCCTGGGAAAACACTCTGAAATGTTCTTGTGCTTACGTAAAAACAGAGTTAGAAAGAGATTTTTTTTAAAAAGGCTAAAGAGTTCTGAGGGACAGACAGTATAGTGGAGTTGACATTACAACCAATTCAGCCATGATCTTATTGAATGTCAGCATGGGTGCAAAGGATTGTTTGTCCTTATCCTGTTATTATGTTCCAGAGAGTATTGAGACTATAAAGCTCACCATCACACTGGTATTCCACAAGGGTCAGTGTTGGAACCACAACTTTTACACTTTATACACTAATAATTTAGATGTAGGAACTGAGGGCATTCTAGTTAAGTTTGCAGATACTTCAAAGGTAGGTAGAGGGACAGATAGCATTGAGGAGGCAGGGAGGCTGCAGAAGGATCTAGCTAGGTGAGGAGAGTGGGCAAAGGAGTGGCAGATGGAGCACAGCATGGGAAAGTGTGAGGTCATGCACTTTGGCAAGAAGAATAGAAGCATTTTAATTGCTATTTTCTAAATGGGGAGAATATTCACAATTACAATGTGCAAAGAGACTTGGGAGTTCTCAACCAGGATTCTCTCAAGGTAAACTTGCAGGTTGAGTCGGTAGTTAGGAAGGGAATTACAATGTTGCTATTTATTTTGAGAGGAGTAGAATATAAAAGCAGGGATATATTTCTGAGGCTTGGAAAGGTTATAGTCAGACATTAAAATCATTATGAGCAATTTTGGGCCCCATACCTCAGAAAAAATGTACTGGCACTGGAGTGGGTCCAGAGGAGTTTCACGAGAATGGTCCCAAGGATGAACAGCTTATGAAGAATGTTTAAGTACTTTGGGTCTATATTCGATGGAGTTTAGAAAGATGAGGGGGGATCTAATTGAAACTTACAGAATACTGAATGGCCTGGACAGAGTGGATGTTGGGAAGATATTCCATTGGTAGGAGAGACTAGGACCTGAGGGCACAGCCTTCGAGTATAGGGAAATCCTTTAGAATGAAGATAAGGAGAAACTTCTGTCAGCCAGAGAGTGGTGAATCTATGGAATTCATTGCCACAGAAGACTGTGGAGGCCAGGTCATTGAGTGTATTTAAGACTGAGATAGATAGTTTCTTGATTGTCAAGGGGATCAAGCTTTATGGGGAGAAAGTGTGAGAATGGGGTTGAGAAACCTATCAGCCATGATTGAATGGCGAAGCTGACTCAATGGGCCAAATAGCATAATTTCTGCTCCTTTGTCTTATGGTCTTATGGTATTTCAGCAGAAGCACATTTAAGGGAAAGCTGGATAAACAAATGATGGTGATATGACAGAAGGACTCTTAAGTTGTTTAGATAATAGAGGTTAGAAGAATCTTACTTATGCTGAATCTAGCATAGCTCTAATAAGCATGAATGGCCTGTTTCCATGATATAAATATTTTGTACTATTTACTATTGAAGCCTTCACCACATGTTCACTGATTTCTGTCAATCTTCCAAAAAGTTACAATTCTGTGAGTGCAAGTTACCATGTGAGCACACTCTAACAAGTTTTGCATCTCTCCCGCATTATGGTGCTCTCATTGTACTTGTGGTAAAATTTATCACGTTTATTGCTTATATAAGACTTGTCCTTCAGTGAACTGGCAACATAAGGCCCTTATAGAACATAGAACATAGAAGAATACAGCGCAGTACAGTCCCTTGGGCCCTCGATGTTGCGCCGATCCAAGCCCACCTAAACTACACTAACCCACTATCCTCCATATACCTATCCAATGCCCTCTTAAATGCCCATAAAGATGGAGAGTCCACCACTGTTACTGGCAGGGCATTCCATGAACTAACGACTCGCTGAGTGAAGAACCTACCCCTAACATCAGTCCTATATCTACCCCCCCTTAATTTAAAGCTATGCCCAATGATATTATTTCTAGTCATTCATTTAAGCTGAATGGAGCAGAGCATTTCCACAGCTTACAGTTAGTTTACATGTCTTCCTTGTCTTACAGCAAAGATTTTTGCTCTGCAATATTTTATAAGACACAATAATACCAATGCTCACATTAAAAATGCAGTTATTTAATCAATGCTTTAAAGGTCCATAAGGTGTAGGAGAAGTAGGCCTTTCAGCCCATCAGGACTGCTCTGCCATTCAATGAGATCATGACAGATCTGATAATTTACAACTCCACTTACCTGCCTTTTCTCCAAATCTTTGATTCCCTTACGAACTAAAACTCATTCTCAGCCTTAAATACACTTAATGACCAAGCATCCACAGCCCTCCGTGATAAAGACTTCCACAGATTCACTGCCCTTAGATAAAAGAAATAACTCTTCATCGCTCCCTTTAGTGGGTGACCCCTTACTCTGCGATTCTGGCCTCTGGTCCTAATCTGTCCCACGTTGGGAAATAATCACACCACATCTATTCTGCCCAGGTCCAGAAGAAACTGCAGAAAGTTTTGTACACATCCCAGACCATCACAAAAGCCAAACTCCCATCCATGGACTCCATCCATACTTCGTGTTGCCACGGAAAGGCTACCAACATCAAATAACCCCTTCCAACTTGGTAATACTCTTTTCCAACCTCTTCCATCATGAAGAAGATGCAGAAGCTTGAACACAGTACCAACTTCTTCCCCGCTGTTACTCAACTGCTGAATGGACCTCTCAAATTTCAAATCTTGCTTTTGTGCACCTGCTGTGTAGCCGTAACCTTGTATGCCGATGATCTGTATATTCTTGTATGGTATGATCTGCCTGTACGGTTCACAAAACAAGATTTTTCACTGTAGATTAGATTACTTTACAGTGTGGAAACAGGCCCTTCGGCCCAACAAGTCCACACCGACCCGCCGAAGCGCAAACCACCCATACCCCTACATTTACCCCTTATCTAACACTACAGACAATTTAGCATGGCCAATTCACCTGACCTGCACATCTTTGGACTGTGGGAGGAAACCGGAGCACCCGGGGGAAACCCACGCAGACACGGGCAGAACGTGCAAACTCCACACAGACAGTCACCTGAGGCGGGAATTGAACCCGGGTCTCTGGCACTGTGAGGCAGCAGCGCTAATCACTGTGCCACCGTGCCGCCCTACTTAGGTACATGAGACAACAATAAATCAAATCAAATCAAGGAAACTCCAAGAAGACGTACTGACATGAGAATACATTCCACGTTTATATTGTCTTTAATATAGAAATGAGACTGATTAGGTACCATAGCAACACTGGTTAAAGTCCCAAACGTTGATCAGAGCTGCTTTCACCAGCGCACTCATTGATTCAACCTTTGATTCCATTCATAGTCCTGAGTAGAATCATAGAGTCATAGAGATGTACAGCACAGACGCAGATCCTGAGGTCCAACGCGTCCATGTCAACCAGATAACCCAAAGCTTATCTAGTCCCATTTGCCAGCACTTGGCTCCTACTTCCTCTAAACCCTTCCTATTCATACCTTTTAAATGCTGTAATTGTATCAGCCTCCACCACTTGCTCTGGCAGCTCGTTCCATACATGCACCATGCCTTACGTGAAAAAGTTGCCCTTTAGGCCCCTTTTCGATTTTTCCCCTCTCACCTTAAACCTATACCCTCTGGTTCTGGACTACCACATCCCAGGGGAAAATACTTTGTCTATTTACCCTATCTATGCCCCTTGTGATTTTATAAACCTCTATAAAGTCACCCCTCACCTTTCAATGCTTCAGGGAAAACAGCCCCAGCCTATTCAGCCTCTCCCTATAGCTCAAACTCTCCAGTCCTGACAACATCCTTGTAAATCTTTTCTGAACCCTTTCAAGTTTCACAACATCTTTCCTATAGCAGGGAGACCAGAACTGCACACAATATTCCAAAAGTGGCCTAACCAATGTACTGTGGAGCCGCAACATGACGTCCCAACTCCTATACTCAACGCTCTGTCCAATAAAGAAAAGCATACCAAACGCCTTCTTCACTATCCTATCTACCTGTGACTTCACTTTCAAGAAGCTATGAACCTGCACTCCAAGGTCTCTTTGTTCAGCAACACTCCCCAGCTCCTGACCATTAAGTGTCATTAATCCTGCTCTGATTTGCTTTTCCAATATGCAGTACCTCACATTTATCTAAATTAAACTCCATCTGCCACTCCTAGGCCCTTTGGCCCCTCAGATCAAGACCCTGTTTAGATTACTTACAGTGTGGAAACAGGCCCTTCGGCCCAACAAGTCCACATCGACCCGCCGAAGGGTAACCCATTTCATTTACCCCTTCACCTAACACTATGGGCAATTTAGCATGGTCAATTCACCTAACCTGCACATTTTTGGATTGTGGGAGGAAACCGGAGCACCCGGAGGAAACCCACGCAGACACAGGGAGAATGTGCAAACTCCACACAGAGAGTCGCCTGAGGCGGGAATTGAACCCGTGTCTCTGGTGCTGTGAGGCAGCAGTGCTAACCACTGTGCCACCGTGCCGCCCATATACTGTTGTACTATGAGATAAACTTCTACACTGTCCACTACATCTCCAATTTTGGTGTCATCTGCAAACTTATTAATTATACCTCCTATGTTCACATCCAAAGCATTTATATAAATGACAAAAAGCAGTGGACGCAGCACCGCTCTTTGTGGCACTCCACTGACCACAGGCCTCCAGTCTGAAAAGCAACCCTCCACCACGACCCTCTGTCTTCTACCTTTGAACCAGTTCCGTATCCAAATGGCTGGTTCTCTCTGTTCAAAGTTTGGGTGAAGATTTATAGCTCGGGTGCTCGTTGTTGTGGTTCTGTTCGCCGAGCTGGAAATTTTTGTTGCAAACGTTTCGTCCCCTGTCTAGGTGACATCCTCAGTGCTTGGGAGCCTCCTGTGAAGTGCACAAATGCCGGAGGAAACACCACAGAAGCACTTCACAGGAGGCTCCCAAGCACTGAGGATGTCACCTAGACAGGGGACGAAACATTTGCAACAAAAATTCCCAGCTCGGCGAACAGAACCACAACAGTTCTCTCTGTATTTCATGTGATTTAACCTTGCTAAGCAGTCTCCCATGAACAGAGTTATGATTCAGGAAGAATCATGATGAGCAGTGGCGACTGAGACAGGGAGATAACATGGGAATTCAGCACAAATTCAAAAAATGTTTAAATAAGATTGGTGTCTCAATTCAAACATACAAGTTCCTGAGGAGCCTTGACAGGGGAAACATGGAGGGGATGTTTCCTCTTAGCTGGAATGAGAGGTCTCTCTTGTAGCCCATTTAAAACACAAACAGGGTTCTTTCTTCCTTAGTGTCATGAAAGTCTGAAACTCTCTTCTTGAAAAGGTTGTGGAATCTTTGAATATATTTAAGGCAGAGGTGAATAGATTTTTAGTTTTAGACAAAGAGATGTACAGCATGGAAACAGACCCTTTGGTCCAACTCATCCATGCCGATCAGATATCCTAAATTAATCTAGTCCCATTTGCCAGCACTTGGCCCAAATCCCCCTAAACCTCTCCTACTCACGTACCCATCCAGATGCCTTTTAAATGCTGTAATTGTAACAGCCTCCACTACTTCCTATGGCAGCTCACTGCATACAGGCACCACCCTCTGCGTGAAAACAATACTGCAAAAGTCGCCCCATCAACATCATGCACAAACTCAACATGATGCCCCAACTCCCACACTTGATGATCTGAGCACTGAAGGCAAGCGTGCTAAGTGCCTTCTTAACCACTCTGTCTACCTGCGATGCAACTTTCTAAGAACTGTGTACCTGAACCCCTAGGTCCTCCTATTCCACAACACTGCTCAGGGCTGTATTTGTCTAGCCCCTTCTTTTAACCAAAATGCGATATCTCACATTTAGAGACATAGACATAGAGATGTATAGCACAGAAACTGACCCTTCCGTCCAATTTGTCCATGCTGACCAGATATCCCAAATTAATCTAGTCCCATTTGCCAGCATTTGGCCCATCCCAGGATTAGACAGGGATGCAAAACTTGGAGAGGTTTATAAAGTCATGAAGAGTACAGATAAGGTGAATGGCAGGTGGCTTTCCTGAGAGTGGGACATTACAAGATCAGGCAGCATATTTTTAAGGTGAGGGAAAAAAAGACTGAGAAAAAGACATGAGGGTGTTTTCTTTTACACAGAGTGTGATTCATGTGTGGAATAACCTCCAGAGGAAGTGGTGACAATCAGATCACATTGAATGGCTCAAGGGGCTCCTAATTGGCATGCATGCCAACCAGAAGTACTGAGTGGATAATCCATCACAGTCTCCTCCTGTGGTCCCCAACATCACAGGAGCTCAATCCTCAGCCAATTCAATTCACTCCACATGATATCAAGAACAGTTGAATGCGACAAAGGCTATGGGTCCTGACAATATAGCAACAACAGTATCCAAGACTTGTGCTTCAGAAGTTGCCACACTCATGGCCAAGCTGTTCAAGTACAGTTACAACACTTGCATCTCCCCGACAATGGGGAAAATTGCTCAGGTACACAAAAAGCAGGACAAATCCAACCTGGCCAACTACTGTCCAATCAGTCTACTTTCGATCAAGAGTAAACTGATGGAAGTAGTCACATTCTGTTGCTAATCATCTCACAGAGTCATATAGCATTCCGTCCACCAGACCATGCCAATCTTAATCCTAAACTAAACTAGTCCCACCTGCCTGTGCTCGGCCCATAACTTTGCAAACATTTCTTATTCACGTACTTAGCCAAATGTCCGTTAAACATTGTAACTGTACCCACATCACCACTTCCTCTGGAAGGTCTTTCCTCATATGAACCACCCTCTGCGTAAAATAATTGCCCTCATGTTTTTTTTTAAATCTTTCTCCTCTCACTTTAAAAATATGCCCCATGGTCTTCAATTCCCCCACTATCAGGAAAAGACGCCTGGTATTCATCTGATCTATACCACTCAATATTGCATAAACATCTATAAAGTCACCTGTCAAACTGTTAAGTTCCAGTGGAAAAAGTCCCAGTCTCTCCAGCTCCTAGTTATAACTCAAAACCTCCTATCCCTGGCAATGTCCTGGTAAATCTTTTCTGAACACTCTCCAGCTTAATAACAGGTCAACCAGAACTGCTCTGCAACAACTTGCTCAGTGATGCCCAGTTTGGGTTCCACCAGCACCACTCAGCTCCTGACCTCATTACAGCCTTGGTTCATACATGGGCAAAAGAGTTGAATTCCAGAGGTGAGGTGACAGTGACTGCCTTTAACATGAAAAAACATTTGTCTGGTATCAAGGACCTCTAACAAACTGGAGTCAATGGGAATCAAGGGGGGAACTCCACTCAGGTTAGAGTCACATAGTAGCACATAGGAAGATAGCTGTGGTTGCTGAAGGTCAGTCATCTCAGCTCCAGAACATCTCTGCAGGAGTTCTTCAAGATAATGCCCTAGGCGCAACCATTTCTAACATTTTCATCAATAACCTTCCCTTCCATTATAAGGTCAGAAGTGGAGATGTTCGCCAATGATTACTCAATGTTCAGTACTATTTGCAACTCCTCTGATACTGAAGAAGTTCATGTCCAAATGCAACAAGATCTGGACAATATCCAGGCTTGGGCTTACAAGCAACAAGTAACATTCGTGCCAAACAAATGCCAGGCAATGACCATCTCCAATAACAGACAATCTAAGTACCACTCTTTGACATTCAATGGTGTTATTAAATCCCCCACTATCGACATTCTTGGAGCTACCATTGACCAGAAACTCAACTGGACTCACTACCCCCTAATATTGTGGCTACAAGAGCAAGTCAGAGGCTCGGAACGCTGTGACAAGTAACTCACCTCCTGACTTCCCAAAGCCTGCCCATCATCTACAAGGCACAAGTCAGGAGGGTGATGGAAAACTCCCCACTTGCCTGGAAGGGTGGAGCTCCAACAACACTTAAGAAGTTTAACAACATCTTGGACAAAGCACCCACTTAAGACCGCGTGTACTCTTGAACTGTTCAGAAACACAATAAATGTGTTTAACTTTTTGCATGTATTTGCTGTCTTTAGCACAAGAAATCTGTTCTTAAAAACAGAAGAATGGCCTCAGAGAGAATAGCCTCCACTTACCTCTACATCATGTGACCAACTTGCTCCTTAGACTACAGGCCTGAAACTATGGATAATGTTGACCTCAGGCTGACACTGTGGTGTCTTATCTGAAAATGTGTTGCTGGAAAAGCACAGCAGGTCAGGCAACATCCAAGGAGCAGAAGAATCGACGTTTCGGGCCTGAGCCTGAAGAAGGGCTCATGCCCGAAACGTCGATTCTCCTGCTCCTTGGATGCTGCCTGACCTGCTGCGCTTTTCCAGCAACCCCTTTTTAGCTCGGATCTCCAGCACCTGCAGTCCTCACTTTCTCCACTGTGGTGTCTTATACCTTAAGGATATGCAACAATGCACCAGGTTCCACATCTAAACAGAAATTCCATTTGCAACCACTTCCTAAATGTCTGCCCTTGCATACGTCCATTGTCCCTTCTCAGTCACCACACCCAGACTGCATCAACAGCACACAGAACAGATTCAACAGACCTACATAATCAAATGCCAAACATTGCAGCAGGCCTTTAGACCATAAGACCATAAGACATAGGAGCGGAAGTAAGGCCATTCGGCCCATCGAGTCCACTCAGCCATTCAATCATGGTTGATGGGCATTTCAACTCGGCTTACCCGCATTCTCCTCGTAGCCAATTCCTTGTGACATCAAGAATTTATCAATTTCTGCCTTGAAGACATTTAGCGTCCCAGCCTCCACTGCACTCTGTGGCAATGAATTCCACAGGCCCACCACTCTGGCGGAAGAAATGTCTCCGCATTTCTGTTCTGAATTTCCCCACTCTAATTCTAAGGCTGTGTCCACGGGTCTTAGCTGAAAATGTGTTGCTGGAAAAGCGCAGCAGGTCAGGCAGCATCCAGGGAACAGGAGAATCAACGTTTCGTGCATAAGCCCTTCTTCAGGAATGAGGAAAGTTTGTCCAGCAGGCTAAGATAAAAGGTAGGGAGGAGGGACCGGGGGGAGGGGCGTCGGAAATGTGATAGGTGGAAAGAGGTCAAGGTGAGGGTGATAGGTCAGACTGGGGTGGAAGAAGATTGCAGGTTAGGAAGGCGGTGCTGAATTCGATGGATTTGACTGAGACAAGGTGGGAGGAGGGGAAATGAGGAAACTGGTGAAATCCGAGTTCATCCCTTGTGGTTGGAAGGTTCCCAGGCGGAAGATGAGACGCTCTTCCTCCAACTGTCGTGTTGTTATGGTCTGGCGATGGAGGAGCCCAAAGACCTGCATATCCTTGGTGGACTGGGAGGGGGAGTTGAAGTGTTGAGCCACAGGGTGGTTGGGTTGGTTGATCCGGGTGTCCCAGAGGTGTTCTCTGAAAAGCTCCACAAGTAGGCGGCCTGTCTCCCCAATATAGAGGAGGCCACATCGGGTACAGAGGATGCAATAGATGATATGTGTGGAGGTACAGGTGAATCTGTGGCGGATATGGAACTTTCCTTTGGGGCCTTGGAGGGAGGTAAGGGGGGAGGTGTG
>NC_057724.1:7118958-7161826 GCF_004010195.1 Chiloscyllium plagiosum
ACCCTGCGGGACACTGCTTGTCACCGGCTGCCATTCCGAAAAAGAACCTTTTATCCCAACTCTCTGCCTTCTGTCAGACAGCCAATCCTTAATCAATGCCAGTAGCTCGCCTCGAACACCATGGGCCCTCACCTTGCTTAGCAGCCTCCCATGTGGCACCTTATCAAAGGCCTTTTGGAAGTCTAGGTAGACCACATCCATTGGGTTTCCCCGGTCTAAACTACTAGTCACCTCTTCAAAGAACTCCAACAGGTTTGTCAGGCACGACCTCCCCTTACTAAATCCATGTTGACTTGTTCTAATCCAACCCTGCTCTTCCAAGAATTTAGAAACCTCATCCTTAATGATGGATTCTAGAATTTTACCAACAACCGAGGTTAGGCTAATTGGCCTATAATTTTCCATCTTTTGCCTTGATCCTTTCTTGAATAAGGGGGTTACAACAGCGATCTTCCAATTATCTGGGACTTTCCCTGACTCCAGTGACTTTTGACATATGGTCTTATGGTCTTATGGACCTTATTGAGATGTATAAAATCCTGAGAGGCACGGATAAGGTGAATGACAAGGTCTTTTCCCGTGGCGGGGGAGGGCGAGTTCAAACCTAGCGGGCATATTTTTAAGGGGAGAGGAGAAAGATTTAAAAAGGATATATGGGGCAACATTTTTACACAGAGAGTGGCTCATGTTTGGAATGAAGTGCCAGAGAAAGTGGTGAATGCAGGTACAGTTGCAATGTTTAAAATACATTTGGATAACTTCATGAATAGGAAAGATTTGAAGAGATATGGGTCAATTGCAGGCAGGCAGGACTAGTTTAGATCATAAGACCATAAGACATAGGAGTGGAAGCAAGGCCATTCGGCCCATCGAGTCCACTCCGCCATTCAATCATGGCTGATGCGCATTTCAGCTCCACTTACCAGCGTTCTCCCCGTAGCCCTTAATTCTTCTAGACAACAAGAATATATCAATCTCGGCCTTGAAGACATTTAGCGTCCCGGCTTCCACTTCACTCCGTGGCAATGAATTCCACAGGCCCACCACTCTCTGGCTGAAGAAGCGTCTCCACATTTCTGTTCTGAAATGACCCCCTCCATTTCTAAGGCTGTGTCCACGGGTCCTAGTCTCCTCGTTTAACTGAAACAATTTCCTAGCATCCACCTTTTCCAAGCCATGTATTATTTTGTACGTCTCTATTAAGTCTCCCCTTAATCTTCTAAACTCCAACGAATACAATCCCAGTATCCTCAGCCATTCCTCATATGTTAGACCTGTCATTCCAGGGATCATCCGTGTAAATCTCCGCTGGACACGTTCCAGTGCCAGTATGTCCTTCCTGAGGTGTGGGGACCAAAACTGGACACAGTACTCCAAATGGGGCCTAACCAGAGCTTTATAAAGTCTTAGTAGTACATCTCTGCTTTTATATTCCAACCCTCTTGAGATAAGAGACAACATTGCATTCGCTTTCTTAATCACGGACTCAACCTGCATGTTTACCTTTAGAGAATCCTCGACTAGCACTCCCAGATCCCTTTGTGCTTTGGCTTTATTAATTTTCTCACCATTTAGAAAGTAGTCTATGCTTTTATTCTTTTTGCCAAAGTGCAAGACCTCGCACTTGCTCACGTTAAATTCCATCAGCCATTTCCTGGACCACTCTCCCAACCTGTCTAGATCCTTCTGTAGCCTCCCCACTTCCTCAGTACTACCTGCCTGTCCACCTAACTTTGTATCATCGGCAAACTTTGCTAGAATGTCCCCGGTTCCCTCATCCAAATCATTAATATATAATGTGAACAGCTGTGGCCCCAACACCGAACCCTGCGGGACACCGCTCGTCACCGGCTGCCATTCTGAAAAAGAACCTTTTATCCCAACTCTCTGCCTTCTGTTAGACAGCCAATCCTCAATCCATCCCAGCAGCTCACCTCGAACACCATGGGCCCTCACCTTGCTCAGCAGCCTCCCGTGTGGCACCTTATCAAAGGCCTTTTGAAAGTCTAGATAGACCACATCCACTGGGTTTCCCTGGTCTAACCTACTTGTTACCTCTTCAAATTGGGAACATGATATGGACTAGTTGGACAAAGAGTCTGCTTCTGTGCTGAATGACTCAAGACTCTATGGATAGATTTGGCCATTCCTTATCAAAATCTATCGTTCTAACTATCCTTCTCCTGTACCTTAACTCAGCCTGCAAGAGAATCCATGTTTCAAAGAATTAGCTCATCCGTTTTGCTGCTTTTCTGGTTTAACAGAATGACTTCTCACAACTTGACTCACACATTTTAATAACCCACACCGACACTACGAGTGCCTTTACAAGGCTGGATCTAACAAAGACTGTCCTTGTTTACTCCATCTCTGTAATCAGCTCAAGGTGGACTGCTGTACCTTTTCAGAAAAGCTGTGCATTTCTTACAAGCTTTACTCAATAAGCAAGCACTCAAATTTGAAATTAATCCTTTCCTTATTGTTTGGATGCCTGAAAGAATCCTCAAAAGCATTGGATTTTAAAGTGGTTCATTGTTCCTTGGGTGAATAAAGAAGACAACTTGAATCTAGTATGGCTAATGAAGGTGTTTTGCTTTGTTTGGGTATGACATAAATGTGTTTGCAAATGACACTAAGGCGATTGATAAAGCAGAGTGTGCAGAGGACACTGAAAGATTGCAGAGGGATATAGATATGTTAGTGAGTGGGAAAGGGTCTGGCAGATGGAGTACAATGTTGGGAAATGTGAGGTAGGAATTTTGGTGGGAATAACAACAAAATGGACTATTGTTTAAATGTGAAAAATTGCAGCACACTGCTGTTCAGAAGGAACTGTGCATGATGACAAAAAGTTGATTTGCAGGTGCAGGAGGTAAGGAAGAAGGCAAATGGAATATTGATCTTCATCGCTAGAGGAATGGAGTTTAAAAACAGGGAGGTTATGCTGCAGCTGTCTTGGGTGCTGGTGAGGTCATACCTGGAGTAGTGTATACAGTTTTGATATCCTTATTTGAGAAAGGAAGTATTGACATTGGAGGGGGGTGCAGAGGAAGTTTATTAGGTTAATTCCAGAGTACGGAGGGTTGACCTATGAAGAGAGATTGAGTAGACTGGGACTATGCTCATTGAAATTTAGAAGAATGGGGGGGATCTTATAGAAACATATAAAATTATGAAGGGAATAGATAAGGTAGAAACAGAGAGGTTGTTTCAACTGGCAGGTAAAGCTAAAACTAGCGAGCATTGTCTCAAAATAAGGGGGAGCAGATTTAGGATTTGGGGAGGAACTTCTTCACCCAAAGGGTTGTGAATCTGTAGAATTCTCTGCCCAGTGAAGCAGTTGAGGCTTCCTTGTTGAATGTTTTAAAGGTAAAGGTAGTTTATTGAACAATATAGGAATTAGGCATTATGGTAAGCAGGCGGTAATGGAGCTGAGTCCATGAAAATGATCTTACTGAATGGCAGAGCTGGCTGGATGGGCCAGATGGCCTACTCCTGCTCCTGGTCCTTGTGTTCCACCTAGAAAATAACCTGATTTTCTTTCAATAATAACATGGAGTCTCCATTTTTAGCATCTTATCAAAAGGCAGAGCCTCCAGAGATCGCTCCAGTACTGCTCTAGAATGTTCATTTCAGTCCATACCTATTCCCAGGAGTAAGGTTTATAACAGTCACCCTCCGACTTGGGCAGGGGGGGAACGGGAGGAAAGTGCGACCACTGAGCAAAACTGAAAGAGAGTGGAGAACCATAATCATTAGCAAAGGTTTGAATTGTTTTTGATGACTTTTGACAGTGCCTGACCTTGCCTCGTGAGTGGAGCTGCTCAAGGGAATATGTTCACAGAAACTGAAAGGTAAATGAGTTGGTTCAGGACTTCAATTACGTTTTTGTTTTCATACTTTAACATCATTCTCTAAGCAATATTAAGTGACCTCTG
The DNA here is from genome assembly GCF_004010195.1 of Chiloscyllium plagiosum. Classification (NCBI taxonomy): domain Eukaryota; kingdom Metazoa; phylum Chordata; class Chondrichthyes; order Orectolobiformes; family Hemiscylliidae; genus Chiloscyllium; species Chiloscyllium plagiosum. The sequence continues at coordinate 7,122,897 of NC_057724.1, forward strand.
CCCCTCTCACTTTAGAATGGTTCCTATAAACATACTTTTGGCCAATAGAAGGAGATTTTCCAAATGAATGTAGATCCGAACCCATGACCTTCTTCTATCAGACGCGCCAGTGTGACATTCAGAATGAAGATTGACAAGTTAGAAATTAATAAGAATTTCTCACAGATGCCTTATTTAGATTCATCTACGCAAAGCAAATGTAATGATGATAACTTCTTGTACTGATTCAAAGTACCATGGAAACAATGTCTAACTGCTTTCAATTTTAATGTATTCAGTCAATTTGTCAAGTTGAAGGTAACTGTTGCTCAGATCAATTCCCAATCCCTCCACTTGGAGGTGGCTTGTCAATTCGGATGCCTGTGGGGAGGGGAGGGATTGACAGCTTGTGTCCACTCTATCAAGTACTTTACTGAGCTTTTGAATACAAAAGGACCCAAAATCAGTCACATTTTTAACAGGAGGTGCTGCAAGATTCAGCAAGTCTGACAGCAGAAGCAGAGTTGGTATTGCAGGTCGATGACCTTGTGTGACCCCCAGCTCCTCTGACCCAGATTGGAATAGTGTGCTGTCAGCCTTTTACACAGTTCCACTTGAGCTCGATCAATGAGACATTTTGCACCCTTCAGTACTCACCCTGGGATGGCATGGTGGCTCAGTAATAAGCACTGCTGCCTCACAGTACCAGGGTGAATGTTCAATCCCACCCTTGAACGACTGTGTATGCAGAATTTGCACATTCTCCCTCTGTCTGTGTGATTTTCCTCCCACAGTCCAAATATGTGGAGGCTAGGTGGATTGGCATGGGAAATGCAGGGTTACAGGAATAGGGTGGGGTGGATGGGGTGCTGTTCGGAGGCTTGTTGTGAACTTGATGGGCTGAATGGCCTGCTTCCACATTGTAGGAACACATTGTTCAACAAATTTGAATCATTACTACTGTCTCCACCATCTTTTTGGACAGCAGTTTTGGCTTATAATATAGCTGGGTAATAATTCTGCATTCCTCATTGATAACATTTCACTGTTTTTAGCTTCTGATTTAGGCGCTGATTGTGTTCCCAGGTAGGGTGCATTAAATTCCCCTTCTCATCCTCGAAGGGGTCAATTTTATCTTAGCCACTCTTTTTTGTTTTATACATTGTGGAAATATTTGCTGTTTTTATATTCTGAGCTAATTTCCTCTCATGATCCCTATTTACTTATTTAAATAGTTTTTTCTCCTGGCTTTCTGTTGACCTTTAAAGATTTCCCAAGCCCCTCATTTCCCACTAATCTTTGCCACTCTGTACGCATTAGCTTTTGATCTGATACCCTCCTTTATTTCCTTAGTTACCATGGCTGATTATGCCTTTTCCTACAGTCTTTCCTTTTCACTGGTATATACTTTTGCTGAGCACTGTGAACAATCATGTTGAAAGTCCCCCCATTGTTCTTCACTTGTTCCACCACATAGTCTTTGCACCCAGTCTACTGTAGCCAACTCCTCCATCATCTCTTTGTAGTCTCCTTCATTTAAGCAAAAGACACTGGTATTGAATTTTATCTTCTCACCCTCCATCCGTATTTTAAATTCAACCATACTATGATTGCTTCTTCCGAGAGGATTCCTAACTATGAGATCATCAAATATTCCTGTTCAATTACACAGAACCAGATCTAGGATAGCTTGAACTCTCATGAATTCCTGTACATACTGTTCGAGGAAACTATGGCGGATGCAGTCTGAGAACTCTTCCTCAAGACCGCCTTGAAATACTTGGTTTGACCAATTAAAATGTCGATTGAAATCCTCCATGATAATTGTTGTAGCATTTCTACATGCATCAGTTGGTGATTCAGGCAGAGGCGAAGAGGCTACCAGTTGCTGAAGTGGGGCTAGACAGAAAGCCTCCCTCAGGGCTAAAGCAATGTATAAAACTGGAAACAGAAGAAGATAATATAAAACACACCTCTAGCCTTCCTGCCTCATACCCCTTCACTCATCTTTACCCTCACTCTGCATGTGCCCTATTTCTAATGACCTCCGCCCATCCTGCACAGTTTCTGACACTGCTGTGCCACCTTAGGCTCTTCTATGCAATGCCCCACGGCTCTTCATGCCTCCTGTGCCAACTCAATGCCAATTCGTGCCAACCCATAGTTCCATCCTGACCTCTTCACCTACCATACCAACGCATTTGGTAGTATCCAGTACCCAGCCACGTGGAAAAAAAAATAAAGTCATATCATTTAAAGTTCCACATTGCAGTTCTATTCATAAACAAAAGTCAGTCATTAAAATAAAACAAATTTTGACAGCTGTTGACAGATTCGATTCACAGTCCTTGACAAGTTTTACATTTCTTGACAGCGATATAGCTCTGAGGATTTTAAAGCTAATATTCTCTTCTGTTGACAATCCTAAAGCATCTCTGGCCTCCAAAGGTATTTACCCTACCTGGAGAAAGTGAGGACTGCCGATGCTGGAGATCAAAGTTGAGAGTGTGGAGCTGGAAAAGCACAGCAAGTCAGTCAGCATCCGAGGAGCAGGAGAATTGACGTTTCAGGCATAAGCCCTTCATCAGGATAATGCTTGAAATTATGCCTAAAACGTCGACTCACCTGGTCCTCAGATGATGCCTGACTTGCTGTGTTTTTCTAGCACACCGCACTCACTACTTATCCTACCCAACCAGGGTACCTGAAACCCTGGCATTGGCACTGAGAATATCAGACACCACCAATGATATCTTGGACTCATACCCAGAGAGGTACCTTACCTCTCCAAAGAAGTAGCCTGCGGTCATTCAAACGCACCCGCAATATTCATAAATACCCTAAACAAGTCTAATGTGTGCACCTTGATTTCCATGCTGCAGAAATACAAAATCCTACTTCAGTAGAGACACCTGGTGATTTAAACGTGCAACTATCTATTTTTAAACAGTGTGTACACTCAGAGCGGTTTGACTCCATTCCCTGCTTTGTGAAACAAGGCAGGTGTCACATCCAGGAGAGGGATTTATAATTTTGGGGCACTTCCACCATTTTTATCACAATGGAGTAGGTCTCCATTGGAGTGAAGATTGGGCTCCTGGTCTCTTCTCCTTCCAACCAAGCGCGGACCCCTCTCTTTTTCTTTCTTTCCTGGTCCCTTTCCCTGCTGCTACAATTGCTTCAAACCTACTACATCTCTAACCTCTTTCTGGTTTCATTGCAGGTTATTCACCTGAAACTTTAGGAGGAATTTAATGCTCCCACCAACCTACCTCCTGACGGGGGAGAAGATGGAATGGGATAGAAATAACCCCTTCCTGATGGAGGCCGGGATGAAAGTGGGTCAAGAATGACTATCCTGCCCAGAAGCCACCTGAGGTCCTTAGGTAGACACTCAAAGATTTCATCCTGAGGCCTTGACCACGCCATGTGGGCCACTTGCCAGGTGAACTCTGGGGCATGTTTGTGACTTGGGGGACAATTTCTTCTGCACTTGGGCTGCTCATGTCCAACAGAGAGACCACCAGTGGCATGGATCACCCAGGCAGGTGATTCTACCCCACCCACCCCCAGGTATGGGCATTCCAGACCATCCCTACCTATTAATCCTGCTCCACTGCCCTGCACTCCAGTGACCATTCTTATCCTCAGGTCTCATGCAGTACCAGAAATGGCCAGCACTACTGGTGGTGGTGCTGATACTGGAGAGCAGCTGGCCTCTGATTTGTTGGACATGTGAAATTCATCCTAAAGATGCCTATACATTTTGTATCAGATTGGTACTAAATTGTTGAGTACCTGGAATGGTCAAAGTGATGTTGACTTTCCAGTGAAGGATTGATCATTATGATAATTAAATTCTGCCTACTCTCTCTATTTGTCTGTTTACAAATATTGTCTGACCTGCTGAGTACTTCCAGCATTTTCTGAGTTTTCCTTTCAGATCCCCAACATGCAACAGCATTTTGCTTTTGTCTGACATGAACTGAAGTGTTTTGAGTTGAAAACCTACCTTGAACTAACAGATCTTTGTACCGCTGGCAACAGCAAATGGGCAAAGTCAGAAAATAACTAATGACTCCAATGTTCTTCTATTCATTTATGAAATGTCGGTACCACTGACAAAGTCAGCATTTACTGTCCATTCCTAATTGCCCTTTAGAAGGTGGTGGTGAGATGCATGTCATAAACAAGTACAGCCCTTGAGCTGTAGGGACACCTCTAGTGGCTTCAGGGAGGGAATTCTAGGACCCAACATTCAGCCTTCCTGTTGCATTGCAAGTAACGTGGTGAGCTCATGACGTGTTCCAGGTTGTGTAGAGGTAATGTCACTGGATTAGCAACCCAAAGCAGTGTTCTGGGGGCATGGGTTCAAAACCCACAATTGCAGATGGTGGCATTTAAATTCATTAAACATCTGTAATGAAGAGATCACTTAAGGATGGCCCTGTAGAATTATAAATTCCTACAGTGTAGAAAGAAGCTATTCAGCCCATCAAGGCTGCACCAACCCTCCAAAGAACATTCCACTCCAACTCTATCCCTGTAATTCCACAGTTAATTGACTTTGCCCAAAAATCCCTGGACACTATGGACAATTTAGCATGGCCAACCAACTTAATCTTTGCATGTCTTTGGACTGTGGGAGAACGTGCAAACTCCATACAGACGGTCACCCACGGCTGGGATCAAATCCCGGTCCCTGGCACTGTGAAGTAGCAGTGCTAGCCAAAGAGCCACTGTGCCAGCAACCACTGTTAATTGCCATAAAAAAATACACCTGGCTCAGTAATGCTATCTAAGGAAGGAAATCTGCCATCTTTAGTTGGCCTTGTATACATGTAACACCAGCCCCACAGCAACATGGTTGACTCTTAACTGCCCTCTGGGCAAATAGGGATGGGTAATAAATGCTGGTCTAGCAGCTTGCATGGGTGCTCAGTGGTTAGGAGAAAGTGAGGACTGCAGATGCTGGAGATCCGAATCGAGAGTGTGGTGCTGGAAAAGCGCAGCCGGTCAGTCAGCATCCAAGGAGCAGGAGAATCCACATTTCGGGCAAGAGCGTTTCATCAGGAATATGGGCTCTTGCCCGAAATGTCAATTCTCCTGCCCTCAGATGCTGCCTGACCTGCTGTGCTTTTCCAGCACCACACTCTTGGCTCAGTGGTTAGTGCTGCTGCTTTACGATGCCAGGGATCCAAGTTCGATTCCATTCTTGGGCAGCTGTCTGTGTAGAGTTTGCACATTCCCATCCCTCCCCCTCCCCCACTCTATATCCGTGTGGTTTACCTCAGGATGCTCTAGTTTCTTGCCACAGTCCGAAGATATGCAGGCTAGGAGGATTGGCCATGATGTGCAGGCTAGGTGGGATGCTCTTTGGAGGGTCAGTAACAGCCAAATGGCCTGCTTTCATACTATAGGGATTCTATGATTCAGTGATACCTATACATTGTGATCAATTTTATTTTTCAAAAGACTTGTCTGCAACATGGCTGAAACACTCATTCGCAAATAGGGGCCCATGGTTTGAAAAAAAAATGGTACTGGGAATACCACATGCTGCAAAGAAGTTGAGTAAACCTCCAAACACTGCTTCCATGGTCAATATGTGTGACTCCTTAACCTTAATCCACATGGACTGATAATTAGAAGAGGTAAAACTTTCTGTTCAAAATAAACCAAGACTTCCCCATCCATTCCCAAGTTCTGATTGGGTATTTCAGGTCTTCTTTGTTCTGACCTGTGAATGGCATTTCTTTGACAATTGGAAATAAATTCCTCCAAGTCCCTAAACAGACCCAGGGTCACCATACCTTTAAACAAATCTGACCCAGAGCTTTGTGATTCCCAAGTGTCCTGGGTGTAACTTCCCCAAGATGTCCTGTCATTAAGACAAAATGAACAGTCATTCAGCAAATATTAGTATGTCGTCTACAATAGTGAAATACTTCTGCAATAGTGCAAAGGGGTTATCTTAGACACACTGATGCCCCATTACTGCAGCCAGCCCTCAGTGCTTTTGGATGATGCAGATGACACTTGGCCTATATGTCAGGATAACGAATATTCTCGGAATGGTGTTCAGCAGAACGTAGTTCAATTCATGAATGACATACATTTGAGCAATAGGAGAGGCAATGGCCTACTGGTATTATCATTGGACCATTAATCCAGAGATGCAGATAATGTTCTAGGTACCCAGGTATGAATCCCACCACAGCAGAATCCCACCACCACAGAATTTGAATTCAATAAATATCTGAAATTGTTGATTGTCGGAAAAAGCCCATCTGGTTCACTAATGCCCTTTAGAGAAGGAAACTGCAATCCTAGCCCGGTCTGGTCTACATGTGACTCCAGATCCACAGCAATGTGGTTGAACCCTTAGCTACCCTCTGGGCAAATAGGGATGGGCAATAAATCCTTAACCAGTGACACCTTCGTCCTGTGAATGAATAAAGAAAAAAAATTGCCATCAAGGCTGGTCAACGATCCAAATTTTGTGAAACATGCAGGTTTTTCTCACTCTGCAAGAGTTAAGATTCATTCTTTCTTCAGAATTTTTGTTTAGAGACTCTCTGATGGAAACCTTGAAAGGCTGGCATGAAGCGAGAAATGAAGCTCAAAGTTGTAGAGACATACATTGAGACATTTATGGTCTCTCACTTTTCCTTGTCAAATCTGGTTAAGCCAATTGTGACTTGCTGACCATTGTGCCACCTTGGACCAGATTTGTGAGTCCACCTTGTAGAACATGTCCATATAGAGTCGTAGAGATGTACAGCATGGAAACACACCCCTTGGTCCAATTCGTCCATGCTGACCAGATATCCTAACCTAATCTAGTCCCATTTTCCAGCATTTGGCCCATATCCCTTTAAACTCTTCCTATTCATATACTCATCCAGATGCCTTTTAAATGTTGTAATTGTACCAGCCTCCACCACTTCCTCTGGTAGCACATTCCATACACGCACCACCCTCTGCGTGAAAAAGATGGCCCTTGGGTCCCTTTTAAATGTTTTCCCTCTCAACTTAAACCCCTGCCCTCTTATTCTGGACTCCCCTCCCTGGAGATAAACCTTGTCTATATACCCTATCCATGGCCTTTGTGATTTTATGAACCTCTATAAGTCACCCTTCCGCCTCCGATGCTCCAGGGAAAACAGCCCCAGCCTATTCAGGGTCAATCACAGGTGAATGGGGCTACTTCATTTCAGGAAACCTGGTTGGCATTGATGTGTTGGGCTAAATGGTCTGTTTCCATGCTGTATGACTCGATGCTCCTCATCCAGTCAAGAATCCAAAGAGGATCCATTTTCAATGTCCATAATTGATGCAAGGATATAATCTGAAAATCTCTCACAAGCCCATGTAACTGAAAGTTCTTCCTTTTCAATCACTGAATATTGTGTTTCTGTATCATAATATTCTTGGTACACTGCAGCATGCCAGTTCCTGCGGAGTCTCGCTTAAATTCAGAGCTGTATTCTAATTGTAGCAAGAATGAGTGGCAGTACTCAACAACATGTTAAAATAATTTATTCAATATAATAACCATATACAATGATAGTGTACCAACTATAAATGATAATATAATTGATATTGCAATATATAAGAAAAAAAAAACTTTCAATGAAAGGAAAAAATGCACGTTGTACATATGTATTGGAAAGAAGGAAGAAATGCAACTCTATTTCAACCCCAAATTTTCCTACCTACGATCCAAAATGGTAAAGTAGCCTCACGTTTGTCAAATTTCTAAAATGGTACCATGACCTTTGGTGTATACTTCACCACGTTTCTGAACACTTTTACCAGTGAGGGACATTTCCACCTATGTCTCTTCCCTCCACATCTTTAATTGACCACCTGGCTGGAGTAGGGTCACTTTGACCCAAATTTATGGCTTCATTCCAAGTTTCCATGAGAGATTCTCAAAACAAAAAAAATCTGAACAGAGCACGAATCCCTTCTCTCGCAATGTTAGTGAAGCCTGCATACTTCACAAAATTCTGATGGTTGACCCAGACTCGACGGTATCATTCAAATATATGCTGTTCATCAATTTAATTCCATTTGACTGACCTTTTTTGTATGAATATTCATGATCCTGGCATGTAGTTCAAGAATCATTGGCATTAATCCAAAAGGAGCAACTCATCTTTTTAAACAACACAAAAATAGCATCAACAATAACATCTGGGAGGAAGCAGTATCCAAGCAAAACAGCAGCTGAATATGATATCCTTGCTAACAGAGCCATGATTAGAAGATATTGCTACTGATGACATAATAGATCAATTTTCACTGAATCAAACAACAATCGTTCTTAGGTTTAAATCAATGTTTGCAAAATAAGAATTCACCTCAGGTTATAACGATTAAAAGTGAAGCAGAAATGAGACCCAAAAATTGTAAAAATTGATGATTTCCAAAGCCTAAAAGATTAGCTTGTGACGTCCATCCAGTTACTGTTAGAAAACTAATGCTCCTATGCTTAAAGCTGAAACATTGGCTATGATTACTGTTGGAATTGTAGGTTTGCATCGTGCTAAGACATTTAGAAACATCAACATTTCTTTAATCTTCTGTTGGTTAGGATTCTGGCATTGTATTTGTGCCTTCTGGAACAATTGTCTAAATGCCAACTGATTCACCAGCGTGTCATGACCAGGTGAAGAGGGGGTGAATCAATCCCACTCTTTTCAACCTCTTCAACTGGCTGAAACCAAGATCTTATTTTTTGTTTACAGCTTTTCCCCCACTCCGATTGAAATCTATTTAACTAGCTCACAACAAAACAATAAAACAGGACAAGACAAAAAGATTTTCTTGAGTAAAATCAGGTTTAACTCTGAGAAATAAAAAATAATATAGATGCAACATCAAACACATGTAGGCAAACATAGGGACAAAGCGAAAAGGGGGATAGTGTCCGGTATGAAAAGAAAGCGAAAATAATATAGAGTTTCAAGTTTATATGGTGTTCTTGAGGTGATGGGCTTTAACAGAAGTTGAAAGTTGGTAAGGGGTGTCCTGGATCAATAACAGCTGTGAATATTGCAAATATTTTGGGGGTGTTAGCATTTGAATGTTTGTCCAATTTCTTTCATTACTAAATCTTTTTCTCTTTCCTGAGAGAAGAGAGAGAGAGGCAAAGAGAAAACTTTCTGTGGTTATAGTTACAAATCTATCTCTTCAGTGCTCCCAACGCAATTGCGTGAAATACAGTTCATTTGTGTGTTTGTGTGTCTGAGTTCATTGTCTACAACCTAGATAATTGTAGGGAATTTTTTTAATTCAATGTGTGAACTCATAGAAGTGTAATTAAAATAGGAGATATAACTTTCTTCACACTTGTCCTAACAGTTAATATGAATCAGGTAATAAACTCATTAGTTTCAAAGCTAGCACACTGGAAAATGGCTGTGGTTGTTAGAAGTCTGTCAACTCATCTCCAAGATTCTGCAAGAGTTTCTTGGAGTAGTGTCAGAGGCCTAACCATCTTCAGTTGCTTCATAAATGATCTTCCCTTCATCAGAAGGTCAGAAGTGAGGACGTTCATTGATAATTACATAATCTTAAGCAGCATTTGCAATTTTTCAGATACTGAAACAGTCCATCTCCATGTGCAACAAGATCTGAGCAGCATAGAGACCTGGGCTGATAAGTGGCAAATAACATTCAAGCCACACAAATGCCAGGCAATGGTCACTTCTAACAAGAGAGAATCCAACTATCCTCCCTTGACACATTAACATTGATATGTCCTATGCTATCAACATCCTAAGCCTTAATATTAACCAGAAACTGAATTGGATCAGTCATACAGTTCAAGCAACAGTTCATAGGCTAGGAATTCTGTGACAAGTAGGTTGCCTCCTGTCTCCCTAATTCCTGCCCATCATCTCCAAGGCACAAGACAGGAGAGTGTTGAAATACTCTTCTTTTGCCTGGATGGCTGCAGGTCCAACAACACTCAAGAAACATGACATAACAGGACAAAGCAGTCGGCTTGAATGGCACCTCATCCACTTCAACATTCACTTCCGTCACATTACAGTGTATACCATCTACAAGAGATATTATAGTAACTCACCAAGGCTCCTTTGCCCTTTAAAACTTGCAACATGTATCATTTAGAGGGGCAACAGTTACATGAGATCACTACCATCTGCAAGCCGCTCACCATCCTGACTTGGAATTATATTTTTGTTTCTTCACTGAAACTGAGTCAAAATGCCTTCCCAATAGCACTCCAGGTGTCCCTACACGTTACGTACTGCAGCAATTCAAGAAGACAGCTCACCACTACATTCTCCAAAGCAATTCGAGATGGCAGTAAATGCTGGCCTAGCATTTATTTCCATTTGTCCAGATAAATAAATTACATTTTAAAAATCAAAGCGAAATGTGTCATGTTTTGAAGATCTGAAATGAAAAAACGACGTGTTGAAGATACTCAATAAGTCTGGTAAAATCATGAGAGAGAAACAGAGTTAACATTTTGAATCCAATATGATGTAAAGCTCTGAAGAAGAGTCATATCAGACAAAGGGACATTGGGATTAGGAACAGGAATAGGCAATTCAGCCCTTCAAACCCTCTCCCCCATTTAACATTATCATGGCTAGTGTTATCCTGGTTTCAACTGCACTTTCCTGCCTGCTCCCTGTAGTCCTTTATCCTGTTTGTAATCAGAAACATATCTATTTCTTTCTTGAATCTGTTGATTGATTCTGCCTCCACTGCGCTCTGGGGCAGTGAGTGCCACAGATTCACAGCCCTCTGAGAGAAATAGTCCTCATCTCAGTTTTGAACCTAACTCCTCTCATCCTATATTTATGACCACTTGTTTGAGACTCTACTCCAAGGGGGAGCATCTGATCAACGTCCATCTTATCAAACTTGTTTAGCATTTTATATAATCAATCAGACTCTCCTCATTCTTCTGAACTCCAGCGAGTACGCGCTCAAGCTATTCAACTGTTTATCTTATGACAAACCTTTCATACCTGGAATCAACCTGGTGAACTTCCGCTGGACTGTCTCGAGTGCCGCCACATCCTTTCTCAAGTAAGGAGACCAGAACCAGACACAATACTCCAGATGTCGTCTCATCAATGCCCTAGATAATTGTAACAACACTTCCTTACTTCTTTAATCCAGTCCTTCTGCAATAAGTGTAAGGATTCCATTTGGTTCCATGCCATGTTGCTCTAAGAAATAATCCCTCATAAACTCTACGAACGTTTCTTTAAGACTACCCTCGCCAAGTTGAATAATCCAGTCAAAATGCATGTTCAAATCACCCAAAGATATCGTTGTGGCCTTCCCACAAGCCCTCATTATTTCCTCGTTTATATTATACCCTACTTCAGAAGTACAGTTCAGGAGCCTGTAAATTACTCCCACCAAGGAGTTTTCTCCCTTACTTTTTATTTCCACGCAGACCAATTCAACATTTTGTTTCCCAGTGCCAATGTCATTTCTTAATACACTCTTAATGTTGTCCTTAACTAATAAAGCAACTCCATCTCCTGCTTGAAAAGTTAACTCTGTTTCTCTCTCCACAGATGTTGCCAGACCTGCTGAGTTGCTCCAGCACATTCTAGTTTAATTACATTATGAAGAACACCTAGTGGTTTCCAGTCTTATTTGAGAAAGCCACTTATTTCAGTTCTGAATAGTTCATGTTTGTTAATGGTTTCTCAAAGCTTCATTAAACCTCTGGTCAGGTAGTTGCTGAAACTATTTTTCACTCAGTATTTTTTTTCCTTTTTTCCTTTTCTTAAATGAATCCAGACAGTGGGCCTCCACTGCCCTCTGGGGCAAGGCATTCCACACAGCCACCACTCTCTGGGTGAAGAAGCTTCTCCTGAGCTCTGTCCTAAATGGTCTACCCCGTATTTTTAAGCTGTGTCCTCTGGTTCGGCACTCACCCATCAGTGGAAATATGTTTCCTACTGCCAGAGTGTCCAATCCTTTCATAATCTTATACGTCTCAATCAGATCCCCTCTCAATCTTCGAAACCCAAGGGTATACAAGCCCAGTCGCTTCAGTCTTTCAGTGAAAAGCCCAGTCGCTTCAGTCTTTCAGTGAAAAGCCCAGTCGCTTCAGTCTTTCAGTGAAAAGCCCAGTCGCTTCAGTCTTTCAGTGAAAAGCCCAGTCGCTTCAGTCTTTCAGTGAAAAGCCCAGTCGCTTCAGTCTTTCAGTGAAAAGCCCAGTCGCTTCAGTCTTTCAGTGAAAAGCCCAGTCGCTTCAGTCTTTCAGTGTAAGGTAATACTGCCATTCCAGGAATTGACCTAGTGAACCTACGCTGCACTCCCTCAATAGCCAGAATGTCTTTCCTCAAATTTGGAGACCAGAACTGCACACAATACTCCAGGTGTGGTCTCACCAGGGCCCTGTACAGCTGCACAAGAACCTCTTTGCTTCTATACTCAATCCCTCTTGTTATGAAGCCAGCGTGCTATTTAACCTTCTTCACTACCTGCTGTACCTGCATGATTACCTTCATTGACTGGAGTACATGAACACCCAGGTCTCTCTGTACTGCCCCTTTACCTAAATTGATTCAATTGAGGTAGTAATCTGCCTTCCTGTTCTTGCCACCAAAGTGGATAACCATACATTTACCCACATTAAACTGCATCTGCCATGCATCTGACCACTCACCTAACCTGTCAAGGTCACCCTGTAATCTCCTAACATCCTCATCACATTTCACCCTGCCACCCAGCTGATGAAATTTGCGAATGTTATTGCTAATACCATCTTGTATATCCTGAAGATAGATTGTAAAAAGCTGCGGTCCCAGTACTGATCCGTGCGGTACCCCACTGGTCAGTGCCAGTACCCTGGGATGCAGACCATCAGGACCTGGAGACTTATCAACCTTCAGACCTAACAGTCTCTCCAACACCAAATCCTGGCAAATATTAATTCCCTTAAGTTCAGGTCCTTCAGCCACTGTTACCTCAGGGAGATTGCTTGTGTCTTCCCCAGTGAACACAGATCTGAAGTACCCATTTAATTCCTCTGCCATTTCTTTGTTCCTAGTAATATATTCCCCTGTTTCTGTCTTCAAGGGCCCAATTTTTGTCCTAACCATTTTTTTGCCTTGCACATACCTAAAAAAGCTTTTACTATCCTCCTTAATATTCTTGGCCAGTTTACCTTCGTGGAAGTTGATAGTCTGCATTTTATCATTATTGTGGCAATAGTCAAGAATCTTTGAACATGCTGGATTGATGTTGGAGTTGGAAATTCTGTAATGGCTTACGTCTTCGGAAGACTCAGCATTTACAATGGGTCCCAAGAAATGACTGGATTCCTTGAAGAATTCACACTTGTCCCTAAGTGTAAGGTCTTCCGCTTGTAAATTTTTCAATATTGAATGAATTGTCTAAACATGCTCTTTCCTGTTTCGTCATTTTTGTCATCTATATGACATAAAATGCTATGAAATTCCATAACGTGTTTCACATTGGCCTTTGGAAAATCTTGAAATGCAATTCTAAAAGGTAATCTCTTCAAATAAATCATCCAAATGGAATTAGAAATGTGGTAAGCAATCTTAATAGTTTACCTAATACATTTGTCAATTTGTATTGAGTTTCATGACAACTTTGCTTTTGTTATTCTTGTAACTGTGAACAATGGGTGAATTTCCCTCAATCTTACTGGGTTGCTTAATGTCAATACAAGTTGGAATAATATCATTTGAATGCATCGTGGGACCAAATGCATTGTACCCAAACACAGTCCCACTGGTTTAGTTGTGAAATAAGTTATCTTATTCTTGTCTTTTCTTCAGTGTGGTTCTCAACTTGTTTTAGTGAGGGATGTGGTACATTTCTGGTTGTATATGGGCATTAAGATTTAACATTTTTTTATCAATGTAATATTATATTCACTTTTTAAACATTCCAAATCTTTGAACAAATTGGGGTATTTATTTCCAAAGAATATTTTAGCTTCTCTTGCTAAACTTTTATTTTTTGAAGAAGATGGAGGACAATATTTGACATTCTACTCAGGGGAATTGGTGGCGAAGTGACAAAAAAGGTTTTCTGGGATTTTCTAGTCGAGATTTGCGTGTAACTTGTTTTTAATGTAAGGTGTATTACCCTCTGGACCAAGTAGCTGATCTTGTGTCAGCGGTAAGTACTTTTTTTGTCAACTAAGGCTAGTTATCTGACAATATTGTGATATTTGCTCCCATGTATAACCTGAAATTCATTACCTATCCATGGATGTAAATGTTGGCATGCAACAATGTTTAGTTTGTGTCACTAATTTTCCCAGGAAAATGCTGGATTAATTTTTTTCATTTGTGTGGGTGGTTCTGTTAACTTTTCTGTGTCTGTATCATGCTTTGGCACTTTTTCTGGAAGTGACCTAGTTCTTTATAATAAAAGTATTCAGTTTTGAAAGCTGGCATTATTCATATCCATGAGGTTCCTTTCTTTCATATTATTGACAGCAATTTTTATTTTCTGGTATCTGTCCAATCCACTTGGTTTATCTGATATTTGTTTTGTGGTTTTGTAGCTTAAGATTCAATACTTCAGATTTTGTCTGCCAAATTTAGTCTTCTTATTTTGGGATTGATTGTTTTGCTTCTGAATTATTGCTTCACTCATCATCAAAATGATTTTCCCTAGAATTGTTTCTTCATTGAACCATAATAAAGATGACAAATACTTATCAATAATGCCTGTAACAAAACCATCTCTTATGAAGTTTTACTAGTCACAACAGTCACGCCTCTCCAACAATTATTAATAAAATTGTACATATGTATATCCTGTTGCATTACACTTCACTAAATCTTGTTCTGTTCAGAATTCTTCTTAGTAATGCCAAAGCATCCAAATGTGATTATGTATCAAAAACATAAATTGGTGGAGAAACTCAACAGATCTGGCAGCATTCATGGAGAGAAAGCAGAATTATTGCTTTGAGTCCAGTGACCCTTCTTCCAAACTACTTTATTTATTTAAGTGATTATGTATGTTATTTATATTATTTATAATAGACAAGCAGGAGGCTGGAAGAACGCAGCAAGCTAGGCAGCATGAGGAAGTGGAGAAGTCGATGTTTCAGGTGTAACTCTTCTTCAGGGCACTTTTAATCCAATGGTAGTTTTGGTATGCGTCATCACTGGGAAGGGTTTGGCAAGGGTTTCTTATGCTTCATACCTGTACTAGAAGATTTCTCATGTTTCATGGCTGCATGAGGATTTTCCATGCTCCATGGCAGTAATGGAGGATTTCCCATGCTACATGGCTGTAATGACGTTTTTCCCATGCTACATGACTGTAATGGAGGATTTCCCATGCTATATGGCAGTAATGGAGGATTTCCCATGCTACATGGCAGTAATGGAGGATTTCCCATGCTACATGGCTGTAATGGAGAGTTTTGTGTGCTACATAGCTATAATGGAGGATTTCCCATGATACATGGCAGTAATAGAGTTTCCTCTGCTACATGGCTATAATGGAGGGTTCCCCATGATACATGGCAGTAATGCAGAATTTCCCATGCTACATGGCTATAATGGAGGATTTCCCATCATACATGGCAGTAATGGAGGGTTTCCTTGCTGTAACGAGGGATTTCCCATGCTACATGGCTGTGATGGAGGATTTCCCATGCTTCTTGAATGTGGCCAAATTTTTCCCTTATATCGTTACTGTGATATGAGCTCCACCGCATTCTCTTTTTCTCTGATATATCAGAATCGCATACTTCTTTAAATTGTCCAAAGATCTATCTGCTTTAAGGTTTTGCTAATGAATGTCCCAACCCACTGATCCTAGACTTTCTCTTGTGGCCTTCATAGTTTCATTCCTCCAGCCCTCTATTATCATATCTGTGCACTATGACAGTAATACCTGATCAGAGGAGCATTTGTTTTTAAATGATTTGGACAATTAGATTTAAAGTTTTGACTTAAAACATTGATTCAACAAGATACTTTCTCCCAGTGTGAAACAAAAATATACTTTGTGAAGTAGTATTTGTTGCAATTACTTATGAAGTTTCAGACAATGGGTCTTATTTTTATACTCTTCTGATCCCTCCTGTTTGCAAATGTGGATATTAATCCTCTGGTTATGAATGCCTTGCCATCCAATTACGTGTAATGTTCTATCAGTTAATATTATTTTTAATTAGCCAATGAATTTATGAAATTGGGGGCTTTTATTTTCTCAAATAGTATGTGATGTTTTAGAACTTGTAAGTTAAAATTTCTTTTGACTCCCCTTTTACATTTCCATCTTAAAATAATCCTGTTTAACAGTCTAACAGTAAAAGGATATTTCATTTAATGCAATTCAAATTTCTGTCTGTTTTTGATGTGCCTTTTTTTATATATAGAGTTCCCACAATGTGGAAACTTTGATCCTGTGTTTCATAGTATTCACATGATTAGGATCCTTGAATGCCATCTCCTATCAGTAGAATGCTTCAGGTTTAATGGGTCAAGAACCCCACTTGTAATTGGCATCTTAGTTTCATACGAAGGAAGGATGTTGCATTATCTCTTTCCAGACCTTCATCTGTATGATTAAATTATTGTTTTGTCTGTGTTGCATTCTAGTCTATGAATTTAATAGCCTATGTGTGTTATCCTCAATGAGCTATATCCTAATTTCAAAGTGAACTTTTCTGCCTTTTCCCACCAGCTAAAATAGTTAGCTCCTTGTTCCACATAAATCCTGTTTTCAATATTTTTGTGTGTCCTACCTAATTTGACTTATTTCTCAATCAAACCTAAATTTCTATTAGGTGATAAGGTTCCACGTGGCAGGTTGGTCAGAGCCGTAAAAGCCCATGAAATATAGAAGAATGTTGAAAGGTGAATGTACAATTAGAGTCATAGAGATGTACAGCATGTAAACTTATCCATGTTGATCAGCGATCCTAAATTAATACAGTCCCATTTGTCAGCATTTGACCCTTATCCTTCTAAACCGTTCTTTCTCATATACCAATCCAGATGTGTTTAAATGTTGTAATTGTATCATCCTCGCACACTTCCTATGGCAGCTCATTCCATACATACACCATCCTTTGCATAAAAACACTGGCCCTCAGGTCCCTTTTAAATTTTTCCCCTCTCACCTTAAACCTACGCACTCTAGTTCTGGACTTCCCCACCCCAGGGAAAAGACCTTAGCTATTCTTGCTATCCATGCCCCTCATGGTTTTATAAACTTCTATAAGTCACCTCTCAGCCTCCGACATCAAAAAATGTTGTTCTGGAAAAGCAGAGCAGGTCAGACAGCATCCGAGGAGCAGAAGAGTCAACATTTCAAGTATAATCTCTTCAGTCCTGATGAAAAGCTTATGCTCGAATCATTGACTCTCCTGCTCCTCGAATGCTGCCTGACCTGCTGACCTTTTCCAGCACCACACTTTTTGACTCTGCTCTCCAGCATCTGCAGTCCTCACTTTCTCCTCAGTTCCAGTGAAAATAACCATGGCTTATTCAGCTTCTTCCTATAACTGAAACTTTCCAGTCCCAGTAACATCCTTGTAAATCTTTTCTGAATCCTTTCAAGTTTAACAACAATTTTCTTATAGCAGGGAGGGCAGAACTGAATGCTGTATTCCAAAAGTGGCCTAACCAATATCCTGTACACCCACAACATAACGTCCCAACTCTTATTCCCCATGCACTGACTATCTCATCTACCTGCGACTACACTGTCAAGGAACTATGCACCTGCACTCCAAGGTCTCGTTGTTAGGCATCATTTCCCAGGATTAAGTATATTAGTCCTGCCCTGATTTGCCTTTCCAAAATGCTATTGTCTCCATGACAGGAAATAAAGGCTCAATGATAATTTTTTTGTAAATAGAATGTGTATGAAAATTAAATGGAGTTATTGAGAAGGCTAGAGGAAGTGAGAGATAATGGACTGCATATCCTTAAGCCTCTGAAGGCGGAAGGACAGGTACAGAAGGTGATAAAGAAGGCATATGGAATGTCTTCCTTTATTGGATGTGATTTGGAATTCCAAAGATGGAATGCTGTAACACTGGTTAGGCTACAGCTGGAGTTTCAGACACCACTTTGGAGGAAGGACAGTCTCTAGAGAGACTGCCGATGAGACTGACAAGAATGTGACCAAGGTTTGAAAATTGAGGCTATGAGGAAAAATTGGAAAGGCTATGGCTCTTTCTTTGTATAGGGGTGACTTTACTGACATGTACAAAACTATGAGGGGCCTGGAAAAAGTAGAGAAGAAAGTTTGGTTTCCCAGAGTGAAGAATCTGATTCCAGGGGCACAGATTTAATGCAATTCATAGAGGGATTGCATGGGTCATGAGGAAAGTCTCTTTCACACAGAGAGTGGTGTGTGTTTGGTAATCACTGCTCTGTTTGATGAGGGTAAGTAGTTAGATCTGCTCCTGAAGTGTTGTGACCTGCAAGGCTACAGGTACTGGAGGTGTGGGATTAGAATGAGCAGTTTGGTTCTTTCTGTTCTTTTTATTGGGTCTGCACAGACAGAATGGGCTGAATGGCCTCTTTCTGTGCCACAGCTTTTCTTTGATACCACGATCAGATACAACCACTCTTAGTTATCTGGAAAAGCTGGGGTGGTTCCTCTCAGAAAAACAGATAATTCCAGGCAGATTCAACAAAGTTGTCCAGAACTATGGAAGGTTTTGACAGAGTAAGTGGGAAGGAATGGGGGGACATTTGTAAATGAGGAGACTGCATGGATTGAAGGTCCTCTTTCTGTACTATATAATTCTAGGAAACTGACCAATTAGCAAGTAACTGGAGACATAATTTCAAACTAATTATGAACAATTCAGAAAGGAAGATAAGAAGAAATAGAATGAGTTGATACAAACTATAATTTAACATTGAAACAGAGTAAACAGGAGCAAGAGGAAGCCATTGTTTCATTGAACCTTCACCTCCATTCAATGTGACCATGGCTGATCCAATACCTCAATGTCATTCTGCTGTGCTATCCCCATACCCCTGGATGCACTGCCTGAAAGGATGGTTCAAGTAGGTTTCATTACATTTTTCAAAAAGTGTTGGTTAATTCAAGGACAATTCAACAGGATTATGATGGAAGAGTGGGAAAACAGCACCTATGATTGGCTCAATGGCATCCTTTTTTGTTGTATGACTCTAACACACTACTCATCACAAACCCTTTGAATGTGAATCTCTGCATGTGGAGGAATAAGGAGGCTTAAAAGACTGTTTCTTCATTTGAACTTGGTTTGTAGCTAAGGAAACACATTTACTTAAGGCATTTACAAAACGGAAAGGCTAAATCGCTGGTGAAAGCTGAATTGAACTGAATGCTTTGAAATGTGAAGAAGCCTTTAGAACACAGATGGTAGGTAAATAAGCAGAACTGGCAGATAAATGGAGAACAGACTTCAATTACCTGATAATTCAAAGTGCAGTAGCCTAGATGTGGAATTACCCTGAATTCAAGCACTGTTCAAAATGAAAGGAAACTGTAATGTGACATGACAGCCTATCAATACAAGTTGGTCTTTATTACTGAGCAATGCCAAGTTGTGTCTGTCACAGATAAGAATCTGTGCTCAACATGAAACATGTAAGTGTATCTCTTTGATCATGTTCCTTCAACAGAGCAATTTAGATCCAGAAGTGTTTGATGTACTTGGTCATCAGGTTAGGGTTTATGGGTAACGCAGTGCTGTCCTCTCAGGGACCCAACAACTTCCAAATCAATTTCTGCAAAAGACAATTCATCACATAGTGATGTTAGCAAAGTCATTCCAGTATTAGATGGCGTTACTATGGAAGAATGTACTCAAGTGAGATGAATGATGTGACACATGGAGAATGGTGTCTTTAGAAAGTTGCTGCATATGTCCTTCACAGTGGTGAGACTGCAGGATTGGGTGATGCTGTCAATGGAGGCTGGGAAAGGTGTTCCCAAGTACCAGGAAGAGAGTATAATTTGCAGGCATGATGCACAAGAGACACCTGCAAACAAGGCCTGAGTTTTGTTAAGCTTTCTCAATAGCTGCTGCAGCTGTTGTCCCAAAGTTCCATCTCAAGCCTGCCTTGAGCTTTGCAGCTGATGGATAGGTTTTCAGTAGTAATCAGATAAATCATACGTTGTGTTATGCCTCACAAACAATATATCAGTATACCATTAATAGGCACAATATGTCAATACCTTTAAGAGATATGCTCATGACATCTTCGGTGCATCATAGTATCTGACCTGAGGGTATAAACGCCTCAGACTCTATCTTACCCTGGAATCGTTTTGAGCAACTCCTCAGAGACTGAAACAGTCTATGTCCAAATGCAGCAAGAGCTGGAAACTAACTGGGCTTGGCTGACAAGTGGCAAGTGACATTCACACCACACAAATACCTTCTCCAATAAGAGAAAATCTATTTCTCACCTCTTGATGTTCAAGGGTATTACCATCACTAATTTCCCCCATTGTCAAAGTCATCATTGACCAGAAACTAAACTGAATCAGACAGGGGCACAATCTTTTATCCGAAATCCTTGGGGCCAGTTGTTTTTTGGAATTCAGAATTTTTTAGATTTTGGAATAAATGACATTTTCACAGTGAAGTAAAAAAAAACCTAACAGCAGACGCACGTGTGAACAGTACAAGTGCTGAGACACAATTGATGCCTGCCAGTGCTGGGCCATGTGCCAAGTCACATCTGAGTGATGTGGTTCGAGGGGATGTGGAGTTGGGTCACCTGTCCGCATGCCAAAATGACGATCCACGAAAAAAAATTGCAGATTTTGGAGCTTTTTGGATTTTGCAATTTCGGATAAAGGATTGTATACCTGTACTCACAATGCAAGAGCAAGTAAGAAGTTTGGAATCCTGTAGTGAGTAACTCACCTCCTGACTCCCCACATCCCAAATCACCATCTACAAGGTATAAGTCAGGAGTGTAATGGAATACTCCCTGCTTGCCTGGATGAGTGTAGCTCCAACACTCAAGAGCTTGACACCATTCAGGACAAAGTCATCCATTTGATTGGCACCCACATCTACAAATGTCCACTCCCTACACCAATGATTCTAGATAGCAGCAGTCTACAAGATACACTGCAGAAATTCACCAAGGCTCCTGAGACAGCACCTTCTATGGCCACTTCAATCTAGAAGGACAAGAACAGCATATGCTAAGGAATATTGCCCTCTGCAAGTTCCCCTCCAGGTCACTCATTATCCTGACTCAGAAATATATTGTCATTCCCTCACTGTCGCTGGATCAAAATCCTGGAAAGCCCTCCATAAAGGCATTGTGTGTCTACCTACACAGGATTGTACTGATTGAAGAGGGCAGCTCACCTTCACCTCATAAAGGACAAATGGGATTGGACAATAAATGCTGGCCTAGAACAGCAATGCCCACATCACTGAGTGAACAAAGAAAAAATTGAAACATGGCACACTACTGGAAGCATGCTGTCCTGTTGTAACCTATTAATTGAATCTTATCCCTGACACTTAGGTGTCTGGGAATTGTAATCTTTGTTTACAATGGTTTGCTGTAGTTGGCCTCATCCAGACTCATACCGTTTCCTGAAGAAGGGCCTGTGCCCGAAACGTCGAATCTCCTGTTCCCTGGATGCTGCCTGACCTGCTGTGCTGTTCCAGCAATAAAGTTTCAACTTTGATCTCCAGCATCTGCAGACCTCACTTTCTCCTCATACCGTTTAGATAGACTTTGCCTGCGTTTGTAGTCTAACCGAATTAAAATGTCAGCACAATATTGCAGAATATTGAACTATCCAACGGGCAATGATAAAATTGGACAGGCACAAACCCAAAGTAGCTATATGCTGGAGATATTGGTTGAGGAGATGGTCTGGGAATATTAATATTTAGTGACAAACAGAGCTGATTTCTGGTTTGCATTATCTTTGGTGCGTTCTCCCATCAGATGATGGACAGAGAGGACCACAGTTAGTGCAGAACTATAATGTCTCCCTTTCATGAAAGCAGACTGGTACTGATTAAGTTTACCTGGTTAGTAACTTATTACATTATTATTACTTATTACATTTGTTGGTTACTGGCTCAATTCTGGTAACTGGTTATACCTTGTTACTAACTGAATAAATTTGATGGACATGATCATCAGAAGCAGACAGATAGCCTTTTGGCTTTACTTAAGCCTTTAAGAATTGAAGCTAACTGTGAGTCAGACAGAATAATGGTGGCTTGTTATGCTGAGAGACAGCAGCAGGAAAATGATGCAATAGTGAGCAGAACAGAAAATGCAGGAAATCTAAGGTATTTTCACTCGAGTACTTTGTGAGTTAGGTGAAGGACTGAGAGTGGGGAAGGCTTGTAATCACTCTTACTGCTAGGTGGCATTTAAAAAATAAACATTTACACTTCATTACATCAGACTCCAATCTCATGACACTCATCTCATTCACACCTTGAATCCAAGAGCTCTTCCGACCCACCATTAACATTGTCGATGCTAGGGGGCATGCTCTTTCAGTTCTCGCCTTTGGAAAATTTTGACTCGAAATAAGAATTGAGCCTGTAGAGGTGAACAGCAGGAGGTGAAATGTGCAATATTAAATGCCAGACTGTATCTTTCTGTTGAACAACATAAAAAATGGAAAGCACAGTGATGTTTGCTGTTTCCCCTGGAGGAAAACAATAAAAAAGCTGCTACCATTTCTCAGCCAACTTTACTTCTCCTCAGCAATAGGATCCGACCTGCTAACGGAATTTAATATTGTACAGTAGTGTTATGAACCAGACCAAATCCCCTCAAAATATGTGAATAAGGTAGCCCAGACCCCAACATGTTATTATTTTTAAAGGCAAGTGCAAGGTGTAGCATTCTGGATGCAGTTTGATGGGTCAAACTACCAGGCTTGAAACAAAACACAATTTGTTTTTACACTGCAGTTAAAATACAAACAAAAGAAAGATGAATTGAAATAACTGAACTCTATAGCAAGCCTTAACATAAAATATTTAACTACTGAACAGCAAGTATTCCAATATAATAACATCCCATAAACACACCCTTGGAAAGGGAAAATTTAGTAAAATAGATTGTCTCACATGCAATTGTCCAGTCCAGGAGGAAAGAAAGAACACCAAGAGAAAGCGCTGAGAGACAGAGACAGAGACAGAGAGAACTCAAGCATTTTGCTGTGGCAGGGAGAGATGTATAGCAGCTTCCAAATCCCAACAGCTGCTGAAAACTCAACTAAAATCCTGGTTCTGTGGGAGCTTGACGCCCACTCATCATGCTGCTTCTATTGTTCCAAATTTTAAAAAACCCAATGCTTCACAAACTGTTTACTTTATTAGCTTTGAGCGAATTGCTTTTCACCTCTGTCTCAACCTCCCTTCATAAACATACCAGGACAAAATGCACCTCTTAAAGCCATGGTATTGACACAGTAGGCATGCAGCTTAATATAAAATGAATCCTTCTTTTGCCCAAAGGTGGATGAAGTTGCATGTCATTTTCCGTGTGAAAAATATGGCTTCGAACGCCATACACGTAGCTTGGTGTGTGCAGTTCTACTTTGAAGGCCCCATTCCAAAATACCATTTTATTGCAAACCAACCCTGAAATGACCTACAGAATGGATGGAAGAAGATGGTTTATCATGTGTTCTGGCCTCGAAACTGACGGTAAATTGCAAGAGTCTTTGCATCATTCCCATGAACAATGAAACAGAGGGAGCTATAATCATGGTGTTGACTTTCAACATTCAAGTATAACAGTTGTAAGTCAATAAAACCAAGATTATTTAAATTGGGAATACTTTATTGGTATCTGGTGAAATTCTGTTCATTTCAATCTGAAGATTGGAAATGCTTCATGAATTATGTATGGCAAGCTTTTTATTTTTCATTTGTTCTGGGACACGCTGTCCTTGCATTTATAACACAGTGGTTTTAGTACTTAAGTGATATTGGAATACTTGTGAAGCATGAGTTTGACTCTAATGTGCATTGCCATCCAATTCATTTAAAATGATTAAATCCTAATTAGCATAAAATGACTGCTTAATAGAATGGGAAAACAATTTATTTTCTACTTGTAATTCAATGTAATTTTATATTTCCTCCACATCAAGACAAATGTCTTTCCTTACCTGTTATTAGTCTACACTATCACTTTATTTAAAAGAAATAACTTAAATTGATGTAGCATCTTTCACAGCTTCAAAATAGCTCAAGGGTTGAAGATTCGAATACAGGACAGGGATGTCTTGCTGCAAAATTACAATACTTTGGGGAGACCCTGAATATTGTGTGCAGTTTTGGCTTCCTTATCTGAGGAAGGCTGGAGGGAGAGCAATGAAGGTTTAACAGACTGCTTCCTCAGATAGCAGGACTGACGGATGAGGAACAGTTGAATTGGCTAGGATTATACTCGCTGGAGTTCAGTGAGTGGGATTTCAGTGAAACCTATAAAATTCTGATAGGACTGGACAGAGTGGATGTTCCTGATATTCAGGAGTCCAGAACCAGGGAATACAGTAAGGATAGAAGGTAAACCATTTAGGGCTGAGATGAAGAGAAATTTCTTTACCAGAACCTGTTGAGCCTGAAGAATTCTCCGCCATAGAAAGCAGTTGAGGTCAAAACATTGTATGATTTCAAGGAATTGGATATAGTATTTTGGACTAAAGCTATCAAAAGATATTAGGGGAAAAGTGGGAACAGGCTACTGAGTTGGATGATCAGCCATGAATATATTGGATGGTGGGACAGGATTGAAGGGCTAAATGGTCTACTACTGCTCCTCTTTTCTACATTTCTATGGCTAAGATCCTTAAAAGGAAGCACTTTGAAGTAGCTGTTATAGCATCAGAAAGACTGCAGTTAATGGGAGAGTGGCAAGATCCCACAAACAACAATGTGATGGGTGGCCAGTGACAGAACTGATCTGATAAGCTGAATGGTCTACTTCTCCTTCTTGGTCTTATGGTTAAATGTTGCTCAGGGTTCCAAAGCCCACACCTTCATCGTCACCGTGGAAGCTGGGGAATTAGTAAGAAAGTGTTGCTCACAATGAAATGATGTACAATGGAACTCCACCATGGGAATCTCCAGTGCAGAAGGCATCTAAAGGTAAGTGGGTCATTGTTAATCTATTAATGGAACTGAAATAGGGTTTCTAATCTTGATCAGAATCCCTGGGCCTTTATGGAAGCAGTGGATCTGGGACATCTAAGACATACTGATGTCTTAGGCAGAAGCAGGAAGAGGTACAATCTTGGATTCTTGTGGAAGACAGGAAACTTCAGTTTGTCTGTTGGCTCGATATCAGATATTTTACTTTTTGATTAACTAACTGTTATTGTAAGACATGTCGCACCCAATGACGGTTTTATCTTAAAAGAAAAAAATCTTAAAATTCAATAAAACATTTTCTATTCAACAAGACACTTGTTGGAGCTGAACTGGAGTTTTATGTCAGTGCCACATTGTAGGAAAGACATGAATTCATTGGAGAGAGTGCAGATGGATTTACAAGAGTGTTTCCAGTATGTAGAAACTTCAACTGAGGACAGATTGAAGGAGTTTGGACTGTTCTCCTTGAAGAGAAGAAGGCTGAGAGGAGATATAATTGAGATTTTCAAAATCATGAGCGGGCAGGATAGAGTACATAGGTAAAAGGATCATGGAAGTATCTTCCATTTTCATCATTGTCTGGAAGTTGGAGTACTGCTCTTCTTGAATGAATGCTGGGAGTAAATCAAAGCTTTCTGGTTGTGTTTAATATCCACACAGACTGTTCTATATAGCTGTGTCATCAGCATGGCACTGTGGTTCCATGATTATCACTGCTGCCTCACAGCCTCAGCCCGGGTCCAATTCCAGCCTTGGGTGACTGTCTGCGTGGAGTTTGCACATTCTCTACATTTCTGCATGCGTTTCCTCTGGGTAGTCCTGTTTCCTCCCACAATCCAAAGAGGTACAGATTAGATGAATTGGGATGCTAAATTATGCATAGTGTTCAGGGATGTGTAAATGAGGTGCATTCGTCAGGGGTACATGTAGAGTAACGGGATAGGGGGAATGGGTCTGGTTGGGTTACTCTTTGAACGGTTAGTGTGGACTTGTTGGGCCGAATGGCCTGTTTCCAAACTGTAGGGATTCGAGATAGATATATCTTTTGTCCTGTCATAATGCAAATGCTCATTTCAGCAAGTCTTTTCTTCCCTGTCTCTTTTATTTTTCAACCAATTACATAAAACTTATAATTAACTATTTTTTTAAATATAAAATGAGACCCTAAGCTGTAGTTTACATCTAAAGTTGACACTATACGAAAGTCAATATTAAGCCAAAGACTCTGGCAAACAAATTTCAATTGGAGAACGGTTCATTGAAGATGTGGAATCTCTTGATGGTGATTTTAGTGGATGAAGGCTGGAGTAGAACAAAACCTTTCAATCATCTTGATTTTCTTGCCATTAGATCAAGGTTCTGTCCCCTCAAGATACTTGTGGAAGCCAGTGTGCAATAGTTTCTCCACACTAAAAGATGTCCCCTCACAGGTGTCTTCCTTTCTGACTATATCCTCCGAACCCTTCACCAAGCAGCAAGAGGTGATGGGAGTAGTGTTGTGTTACCTGCAAGCATCCAGTCATGGCCTGGTGTGGAGGTAGCAGTTCTATAGAGTCCGGACATCCCAATTTAACCTCCTCAGCCATCTTCTGACTGATGGAAGACAATCAGTGAGGCTCAGATAGTAATATTATTGCTCAGATCATTGAGGATAACTGCCACATTCTCTGAAATAGGTGCAATGAAAACTTTCAACTCTGAGAAGTTACATGAGGGCTCACTCTTTCAGTGCTGCATCACAATTAAAACTTAAATGTTGCATTTGCATCTGTGCAGAGGATCTTAAACCCATTGTGTTTGAAATTAGAGAGTGCGCAGAGACCCTCACAACCTTGCTTGTATTTTGCCTGCAGGTTTTTGGTGGAACTGTGAGTGAGGTTAAAAGTCAACTTTGAACAGTTGCATGTTTTAAAAGAGAAGCAAACAAACACAGATGTTTGCTGTTCATGACTGGCCTGGAAGAGAATGCAACTCAGTTTCAAATCTGTGGATGATTCTGCACAGAGTGTTGCTTTGATCAGGGTTGGCAGCTGGTTGGATGTTGAGTATGTCAATTGAGGGAGGATCGATGCCTACCAACAACCATAAAGAATATTGATTGAAGAAAAAGGGCTGGCTGTAGTGTTTTACTCTCTTTAGTTTTCTATCCACTTAAAGAATTGTTGCATGTTCTGAGAAAATCATCCAAAATAAGTAAATACTGCTGAAGTATTCATTCACTGATGACTTGAAAATGAGATATATTATACATGCTTCTGATGATCTCATTTTCCAAAGATTTCACAAACGGCAAATTATAGTTCTTTTATTTACTTTTGGATTGATCCCATAACTGTATCTGTCTGCTTGAATGGGGTTTTGGATTAAAGAAGTTTGAGTTTAAAACATAGATATTAATTAGGATACTTAGTTGTTTAGCCTTGTCCTGTGAGGTTACCATAAAGGATTTGCCTTCTCTGTCTCTCCCCTCATTGGAGATGTGGTGACCCTCAGATTAAACCATCACCAGTCATTTCACTTTAATGAAAGTGCAGCCCTTTGGTCTGCTTTACCTTCCTTTATCTTAATGTATCAGAATTAATTGGTATTTTTTGTCAAAGTTATGAACTTGGTGTCCATGATCTGTTATTCATAAAGTCTGGTTGGAACAATTAGGAATGTTGAAGGTTGTTGAAGATTCTAATTTCACTGTGTTGCAAATCCAGTGATAGTGTGGCTGATTTGGTTTGACATGTTATCTGTGTTTCAACAAGTACTACCACTGAGCTACACTTAGACAGTAATGTATCCTGTTCATAAATCAAATCTTAATGCAATAAATTTAAAAGGTCTGCTATAGATGCTAGAATCTGAAAAAAAGAATAAAAATAAGAACAGAAGATGAGGACGGTCAAGTTCACGTTTTAGGACAATGATCTTTCATCAGCAGATCTGACAAAGAAACATGTTATAAGAAGGTAGTACTCAGTAAAGCTGCCAGGATCTGTTGATAGAGAAATGGCTTGGAAACATTATCACTATTTCGCTCATATATGTTGCCAGACCTACCTTCATAATATTTTGCTTTCAACCTACAAGGAGAAACAGACCTTGGAGAAAGGGAGTGGAAGAGAAAACAGTACAGTTGGTGATTAGATGGGAACAGATGATTAAAATACAAAATTGATGTAGTCAGAGGCAATGAGTACATATATCAGTAAGTCAAACATTGGCTCTGAGATACAGAATGTGTAAATGGTGATGAAAGAGAGCAGAAGGAAAAGCAAGTCTAGGCACATATATCTAATGTTTTGTAATCTAGTATTCTTTCATTCTTATCTATCCTGTCCTATCCAGAGAATCAAGTGCAACATGACTCCCCATAGCTACTTTCACTACAGCTCTTCCCACCCCATGCCCTGCAAGGATTCCATCCCATTCTCCCAGTTCCGTCGCCTACGTCGTTTCTGTTTGGATGATGCCATCTTCCAAAATAGTACTGCTGACATGATTTCCTTCTTGCATAACTGTGGTTTCCCGCCCACTGTGGTTGACAGGGCCCTCAACCACAGCTGACTCATCGCCCATGAAAGCGCCCTTGCCCTTTCCCATCACAACAGCGTGATCTGGTCACCCTCGTTCTCACTTTTCACCTACCAACCTCTGCATTCAAAAGAGTATTCTCTGCCATTGCCTTAAATTTACCTGGACCATCTCTGATACCTCCCTCCCCTTCCTGGACCTCTCCATCTCCATTAATGACGACCGACTTGACACTGACATTTTTTACAAACCCACCGACACCAGCTACCTGGATTACACCTCTTCCCACCCTACCTCCTGCAAAAATGCCATCCCGTATGCCCAATTCCTCCACCTCCGCCGTATCTGCTCCCAGGAGGACCAGTTCCACCACAGAACGCACGAGATGGCCTCCTTTTTTAGAGACCGCAATTTCCCTTCCCACGTGGTTAAAGATGCCCTCCAACGCATCTCGTCCACATCCCGCACCTCTGCCCTCAGACCCCACCCCTCCAACCGTAACAAGGACAGAACGCCCCTGGTGCTCACCTTCCACCCCATCAACCTTCGCATAAACACAAATCATCCACCAACAGTTCCGCCATCTCCAAAACGACCCCACCACCAGTGATATATTTCCCTCCCCACCCCTATCAGCATTCTGCAGAGTCCATTCCCTCCGCGACTCCCTTGTTAAGTCCATGCCCCCCACCAACCCACCCACCGCTCCCGGCGCCTTCCCATGCCACCTCAGGAAGTGCAAAAACCTGCGCCCACTCCTCCATCCAAGGTCCCAAAGGATCCTTCCATATCCAGTAGAGATTTTCCTGCACCTCCACACACATTACCAACTGTGACCGTTGCTCCCAATGTGGTCTCTTCTGCACTGGGGAGACAGGACGCCAACTTGCAGAACATTTCAGAAAACATCTCTGGGACACTCGCACTAAACAGCCCCACCCGCCCTGTGGCCGAACACTTTGAGTCCTCCTTCTACTCCGCCAAGGGAAATAAGGACTGCAGATGCATAAGAACACGGTCAGCTGCAACCCCTGCAAATCACACACCATCCTGACTTGCAACTAAACTGCCATTTCTTCACTGTTGTTGGAGCAAAATTCCAGAACCCCATTCCTATAGGCACTAGTAACATGCGCTCTCTGCCTGTATTCCTGATGAAGGACTTTTGCCTGAAACGTTGATTTTACTGCTCCTTGGATGCTGCCTGAACTGCTGTGCTTTTCCAGCACACTCTAATCTAGACTCTGCCATTTCAGACAACTCTGGCAGAATGCCACCACCAAACACATCTTCCCTTCACTCCCCCTGTCTGCATTTCACAGGGATTGTTCCCTCTGGGGCACCCTAGTCCATTCCTCAACCACTAACCACCTTCCCGTGTCACCTTTCCATGTAACTGCAGAAGTTGCAACACCTGCCCCATTCACCTCCTCCCTGCTCACCAACCAAGGGTCTAAACAATCTTTCCAGGTGAAGCAGTATTTCACATGTACCTCCTCCAGTCTTGTGTACTGTATTCACTGCACCCAGTGTGGCCTACTCTGCACTGGAGAAAGCAAACACAGACTTTGTGACCGTCTTCAGTCCATGCAGAAACATGACCCCAACCTTGCTGTGTCCGATCATTTTAACACAGCATCCTGCTCATATGGCCACTAATCACAGCATAAACTGGAGGTGCAACATCATCTCTTCAAAGAAGGCATTTTACAACCTTCTGGGCTCAATATTGAGTTCAAATTATGAACCCACTCTCATCCCTTTACTTTCCTTTGGCGTTGCTTGTTACATTCTCTGTCACCATGTTCTCTCTCCCCTCCCCCCACCCCAGTGGGACTGTCTGTTTTTTCCAGTCTGGCAGTTAGACACAGCTTTGTTCTCATACTTAATCTGAACTGTCAGCACCCTTTCTCCCCCAGCACTTCATCCCCCATGCGCCCTCCACACTTCACTTCAGTTCTCATGACAAGTCGTCGAGACTGAAAACGTTAGCTTGCTTTCTCTCTATGGATGCTGCCTGATCTGCTGTGATCTCCAGCATTTTTTGTTTTCAGTACAGATTCCACAATCTGCAGTAATTTGCTCTTGCAATGTTTCTCTTCCTGCTTCTTCCCTGTTACATCTGGAGACCCTTAAGGATCTATCCTTTGTCCCATTCAGTTACTCAAATATATGCTGTCCCGATGTGGTATAGTCGTGAAGCATAATGTCAGTTCCTCAAGTATGCTGATAACTACCTCACTAATGTCGAGGTAATGTCAAGGGCTGTTGCAGGCTACAACAAGACACTGTCAGGCTGCAGAGCTGGGCTAAGAAGTGACAGATGCAGTTCAACCTGGATAAATGCAAAGTGATTTATTTTGGAAGGTTGAATTTGAATGCTGAATACAGGGTTAAAGACAGGATTCTTGACAGTGTGGAGGAACAGTGGGATCTTAGGGTCCACGTACATAGATCGCTCAAAGTTGCCACACAAGTTGATTGGATTGTTAAGAAGGCGTGTGCTGTTTTGGTTTTCATTAACAGGGGGATTGAGCTTAAGAGCCGCAAGGTTTTTCTACAACTCTATAAAACCCTGGTTAGAACACACTTGGAATATTGTGTCCAGTTCTGGTCGCCACATTATAGGAAGGAAGTACATGCTTTAGAGAGGTTGCAGAGAAGATTTACCAGGATGCTGCCTGAATTGGAGGGCTTGTCTTATGAAGAGAGTTTGAGTGAGGTCACGTTTTACACACTGGAGAGAAGGAGGAAGAGAGGTGATTTGATAAAGATGTACAAGGTAAAAAGATAGAGTCATAAAGATGTAAACACGGAAACAGACCCTTCGGTCCAACTCATCCATGCCGGCCAAATATCCCAACCTAATCTAGTCCCATTTGCCAGCACTTGGCCCATATCCCTCTAAACCCTTTCTATTCATAAACTCATCCAGATGCCTTTTAAATGTTGCAATTGTACCAGCCTCCACCACTTCCTCTGGCAGCTCATTCCACACACATACCACCTTCTGCGTGTAAAAGTTGCCCCGTAGGTCTCTTTTATATCTTTCCCCTCTCACCGTAAACCTATGCCCTCTAGTTCTGGACTCCCTCTCCCCAGGGAAAAGACCTTGTCTTTTTATCCTATCTATGCCCCTCATGATTTTATAAACCTCTATGAGGTCACCCCTCAGCCTCCAACGCTCCAAGGAAAACAGCCTCAGCCTAAACAGACTCTCCCCGTAGCTCAAGTCGTTCAACCCTGGCAACATCCTTGTAAATCTTTTCTGAACCCTTTCAAGTTTCACAACATCCTTCCGATAGGAAGGAGACCAGAATATTCCAACAGTGGCATAACCAATGTCCTGTACAGCCACAACATGACCTCCCAATTCCTATACTCAGTAGCCAGAGACTTTTTCCTAGAGCAGAAATACTGTCACGAGGGGTCATCATTTTAAGGTGATTGGAGGAGGGTTTAGGGGAGATGTCAGAGGAAGGTCCTTTACACAGAGAGTGGTGGGTGCATGGAATGCACTGCCAGTGATGGTAGTTGAGTCAGATACATTAGGGACATTTAAGCAACTGCTGGACAAGCACATGGATGGCAGTAAATTGAGGGGAATGTAAATTAGGTTGATCTTAGATTAAGATTAATGCTTAGCACGACACCTTGGGCCGAAGGGCCTGTACTGTGCTGTACTATTCTATGTTCTAACTGCTTCCCAAAACTCCTCCACTCTCTAATCTTCCCTGCTGCTTGACTGACATCTCGTTCTGGATATGCAGCAATTTCCTCCAATGATTTATCACAAGTTCCATTCCTTATATATCGCCTGATGCCCTTTGCCTGAGAAGTGTCTGAGGCTGAGCCGCTTTCCTAAATGTTAGTGTCATGCTTGACCACAGGGTGAGCTTTCCACCATATTTCTGATCCATCATTAAGATCGCTTCCTTCTGCCTCTGTCACCTTTCCTATCTACTCCTGACTCAGCCTAAAGGCACAGAACGATTTATCCATGTTTGTGTGATTTTGAGACTTGACTATTCCAAGGCTTTCTTAGCTGATCTCCCATAGTTTGCATCACATCCAAAACCTACCTCTTATATCCTAAAACACATTCCATACCCCACACCACTCTGTTTGCTGAATGACCATTATTGACTTGTGGCTCAGTGGAGCATCAATTATAAAATTCTTCATTGCATTCAAATTAATCTCTGACCTTTCTTATTCCCACACACACCTGCTCCCATAAGTCTGCTCTCTGCCCACTTCCTCCAGATCTCCTATGAATCCTCCCACTTCATTCAGACCAAAGGGTTAGCCATGGGCCCCAGCTATGCCTGCCCCTTTGTCGGGTATGTGGAACAGTCCATCTTTCGCAGCTACACTGACACCATTCCCCACCTTTTCCTCTGCTACATCGATGACTGTATCGGTGTCACCTTTGTTCCCATGGGGAGGTTGAACAGTTCATCAACTTCACTAAAACCTTCCAGCCTCACCTTAAGTTCACCTGAACTATCTCGAACACCTCCCTTGCCTTCCCAGACCTCTCCATCAACGAACTCAATACAGACATCTACTTCACTGACTCCCACAGATGCCTGCACTACACCTCCCCCCAACCTGCCTCCTGTAAAAATGCTATCCCTTATTCCCAATTCTTCCACCCTCCCCACATCTGCTCCCATAGAACATCCCAGATGGCCTCCTACTTCAAGGGCCGCAATTTCCCCTCCCACGTGGTCAATGATGCCCTCCAGCGCATCTGCTCCACTTCCCGCACATCTGCCATTTAACCCCACTCCTTCAGTCACAACAAGAACAGAACTCCTCCGTCTTCACGTTGCAACTCACCAACCTCTGGATACATCGTATCATCCTCCGCTACTTCTGCCACCTCCAAAAAGACCCCACCAACAGGAATATATTTCCCTCCCCACCCCTATCTGCCTTCCGCAGAGACCATTCCCTCGCAACTACCTTGTTAGGTTCACGTCCCCAACAACCCTCCCTCGACCTCGGCACCTTCCACTGTAACCGCAATAAATGCAAAACCTGCACCCATACCTCCCCCATCACCTCCGTCCAAGGTCCCAAAGGATCCTTCCACATCCAACAAAGATTTACCTGCACCTCCACACATGTCATCTACTGTGTCCGTTGCTGTCAATGTGCTCTCCTCTACATTGGGAAGACAGGGCACCAACTTGCGAAACGTTTCAGAGAACATCTCTGGGACACATGCACGAAACAACCCCACTGCCGTGTGGCCGCGCACTTTAACTCTCCCTACCACTCCACCAAGGTCATGCACTGCCAAATTCTAGCCACCCGATGCCTGGAGGAAGAAAGCCTCATCTTCTGCCTTGGGACCCTCTAACCAAACGGGATCAGTGTCGGTTTCACCAATTTCCTCATCTCTCCTCCCCTCAACCTTACCCCAGATCCAACCCTCCAACTCAGCACCACCTCTTTGAATTGTCCTACCTGTACATCTTCCTTCTCACCTATCCACTCTTCTCCAACCTATCACCATCATCCCCTACCTACATCTACTTATCGCATTCCCAGCTACCTTCCCCCCCCAGCCACACCTCCCCATTGGGCCACAAACCTCATTCCTGATGAAGAGTTCATGCTCGAAACATTGACTGCCCTGCTCCTCAAACACTGCCTGACTTTTCCAGCACCACACTCTTCAAGTCTTGAGCAACCCCAATAATTTAATTCATCCACAATTGGCTTCTGCCCCTTCAGTCATTCAGTCCCCAAGTTCCATGCTTCTCCTACTACCGCTTTCTGTCTCCCTCCCTTATTTTTCTCTTACAAGACACGCATTGAAACCTATCTCTTTAAGCAAGCTTTTAGTTAGCTGTCCTAATGTCTCCTTGTGTATCAACACAGTCTATTTGGAGATCAACGGTTCAATATTAGTGGAAAAATGGTCAAAAATGCTAACAACAATGTGCATTTACATAACTCCTTTAATGCTATATAGTTAATGCAACCTCCAAATAGACTGTGTTAGAATTTCTCAATATTTTTGAAGTATACAGCCAGGTCAGGAGGTGGCTCATTGGTTAACACTGCTGCCTCACAGCATCAGGGAACCAGGTTCAATTCCACCCTTGGGTGACTGTCTGTGTGGAGTTTGCACATTGTCTCTATGGGTTTCCTCCATGTGCTCCGGTTTCCTCCCACAAGTCTAAAGATGTACAGTTTAGGTGGATTGGCCATGCTAAATGCAGGGGGATGGGGTTAGGTGGATTGCTCTTTGGATGCTAAGTGTGGACTTGATGGTCTGAATGGCCTGCTAAAATACTGTAGGGATTCTCTTCTATGAAGTTCACTAGTTGTTTATGCATCACACAGGGAAAATCTGCATGATGCTGACAATGCATGCAAATTAGCCAACAAATGAACATGAAGAGCAATTTCCTTCCCAACCAATTTTAATAGCTAATTGACTAAAGTAGCAAATAAATCATTTACTATTATTGCAGTGTTTCATGTAATGAATCAATCAACGGAAAAGATATGTAGTTGCCTAAATGCAACATTTAATCTTGCTGCTGTTTAGAGACACACAGCTCACATTTTAGTGGTTAGTAAAACTGGTAACCATCTCGAAACCAAGACTGGGAGAATTGGTGCTGCATAAAAATTGGATACAGGGCAGTTTTCTACATTGGGGATACCACATAAATGTAGGTTTTTCTTGTTGTGACAGCTAAAGCTGTTCTTCAGACTGTCCTCATCCTTCCCCTCTTTACCCACTGATGTTAGAACATCTCTTTTGCTTTTACGTATTTTACCCAAAGGAAGAGAAATTTGCATTTATGTAGCACCTATCCTACCCACAAATGGCAGCCAAGGTCTCTGTTCAGTGTTTGGTATGAAAGAGGTCACTCCTTACACTGCAACATCTTCTCAGTACTGCGCTGGAGTGGCCTGGAGTGGGGATTGAACCCCTAAATTTGGAACTCAGAGAAGAGTGCATTTTCACTGACTGACACCTTCAGACTTACCGTTCTCACTAAATACCACACTTCCTCATTGAACAGGAAGTGTAGGATGTTTTGAATAGCAAGTCTGAGTTTGCTCACATCTACAAATTAAAGCAATTGGCTTTTTATTCCCAAACTAATTCCTGCTTGGTTATCACACCCTTTGTCTCAACCCTCTGCTTCCTTTGCACTGTCTCCTGAGCACTGATTTGAACATATAGGATATTGTATGCACTATCTTTAAGGAGGAAAAAGTGAGGATTGCAGATGCTGGAGATCAGAGCTGAAAAATGTGTTGCTGGAAAAGCGCAGCAGGTCAGGCAGCATCCAAGGAGCAGGAGAATCGACATTTCGGGCATAAGCCCTTCTTCAGGAATGTCATTCCTGAAGAAGGGCTTATGCCCGAAATGTCGATTCCTGAAGAAGGGCTTATGCCCGAAACGTTGATTCTCCTGCTTCTTGGATGCTGGCTGACCTGCTGCGCTTTTCCAGCAACACATTTTTCTGCACTATCTTTAAGACAGGTTCACTGTCTTCTGCATTCCCATCCAGACTTCACTCATACACATATATGGTCTGTACTTTCTGGGTATTTCTCACTCTCTCTCTTCTTTTATTATTCTTTCATGGGATGTAGACACCATTGGCAAAGTTAGCATGTGTTGTCCATCCTTACTTGCCCTTAAACTGAGTGGCTTGTGACACCATTGCAGACAGCAGTTAAGAGTCAACTCTGTACAGTAGGTCAACATTTACATGTTAGCCAGACTAGCTGAGGGAAGCAGATTTCCTTCAAGTACATTTGTGAAACAGATGGGTTTTATGCTAATCAATGTCACTTTCACTATTTTTCAATTCCAGAATTATTCTATTTTTTTAGTGAGTTGAATTAAAGTTCCACACGTTGCCATGTTGGTGTTTGAACCTGTATCCTTGGAGCATCTAGGATTCTAGGTTACTTGTCCAGTGATATTACCAAATGGCACCATCTCCCAATGTAGGGCTCAAGGCAATGACTGTAGGGTTAAGTGCATTGGTTTCACCAGTTGACTGACACTCAGTGTGTTTGCAATGTCTTGCTCTCTCTTTCAATCAGCCTCTTCTTGTGACCTCTTGGTCTTGAGTTTCTTGTTTCTGTGCACTTTCTGTAACAGATGTTATTCCATACTTGCACTTTGTTACAGTGGTAGAATCAGTTGTCCCCTATTTGTATTCTATCAGTCAAATGATGAATTATTCCACATCTCTTCTGGCACAGGTAGAAAATAAATTATTCCCTGGTTACAACGTCATTTTTAGATAATACCTTATTGTATATTTACACTATATTACTGTCACATCATATATTATTCCATATTTATTTCTTAACTGGTATAAAATGAATACAGCTGCAAACCGGTCTGATTTTTAGATGATAAATTATTCTATTTATATAATCTGTCACTGATAGTTAATTCTTTTATAGTCACAGTCTGTTAGTGCGAGATCATGAATTAATCCAATGTTATAGTCTGTCACTGTTAGATTACGAATTATTCCATATTTACTATTTGTCACTTCTTTAAAATTAATCAATCTATGAGCTGTTCTTCAGAACAGTGAAAGTTCTCACGTTATTGTCAAATAAAGAATTGTTCTCTGTTTACAGTCTATACCCTGTGCGATTGTTCCACATTTCCATCTGGCTCTATTACATAATGAATTAAACCTTATTTCATGTCTGTTGTTATTGGATGCTGACAGATTCTATAATCACCATTTATCACTTTCAGAAAGTTATTTATTGTGCACTTTCAGTGCACCACTTTAAAATCAGTTATTCAGCATTTGTATTCTGTCAATGTTGGAGAGTTTAAAATACTGCATGTTAAGTCAGTTACTAATATGAGGACCATTACATGTACACAGTCCGTTCCTGTTAGATGGCAAACTACTCCAACCTTAAGTCTGTTATTTTTCAATACTGAAGCCCTGATAATATCTATAATGTTTTTGTCCTGTGCTCTCAGTCTACGAACATGGATTATTTATCCAGATTTATTTTAAGTTCAGATCCTCACCACGGCATTTCAAGAATTTGAATTCAGTTCGATCTAAAGATTAAAGTAATCACAGTACCACAAAAACCCATGTCCTTTATTTAAGGGAAACCTATTGTCTCTCCCTGCAGGAGATCTACATTCCAAGAATGATATTGTGTTACTGTTAGAAAATGAATTAATCTATCGTTGCTCTCGTTGATTCTGGGATAATGGATTATTCCATATTTGCAGCGTTACTATGAGATAATTATTCAATACTTGTCATCTGTTGGGTAGTGATTTTATTTCCATATTTTCAGTCTGTTGCAATTAGGTTTGAATTACATGCCATTAACACTGTTAGCATTTCCAAAATCCAGCACAGCTGCTTCTTCCTTGATTCAGCGCTCAGGCGGCAGTCAACAAAGTATTTAGGGTGGAATAAGTGGCTGGCTAAAGAAATTTGAGAGCACACAAGAGGATAGATCTGAAGAAGTGCCGAGTTCTCGAAGGGATCTAAAGAGGACTCAGTTATAGGGATCAGAAGGATTTGAAAACAACGATGCGAATTTTTGTTGAATTCAAGAGTTGGTGAATTTGAGTTTCAGCAATCACAGATGTGTTGGAGACTTGATATCAGTTTGGAAACAGGCAGCAGGAGTTTGGAATGAGCTCAGGTTTCTGTAGGGTGGAAGATGAGAGTTGACCAGGAGAATCAGCAGTAACTCCCCCATGCTTGCTCTTGAGTTTTCACTGAGAGACGGTCGGTGCTGGTTACCTTTGTCAGGGCTTGCAGAATGGCAACAAACTTCAACAAACCATTAACTTTGGGAGCTTCCATAGGGCTGAAAGGCAGTGGCTTCGAGAATCCCTGAGGTGAGAGAGAGATGCACACATGAGGCTACTAGGAGAAGGAGAAAGGGCATTCAGAGAAGCAGATTCAGAAAAACAATGCACCATCCTGCGTCATTCTATTTCTCCTGTTCCTCATTGTCTCCTTAGCTACTTTTCCTCACTCCTCCCCCAGCTTCTCTCCCTGCCTCCTACCCAGTCCCTCGCCCTGCCCCCTTCCCTCCCCAGCCCCTCACTCTGCCTCATCCCCGCTCCAGCACCTCACCCTGCCTCCTCCCCTCCCCCAGCCCCTCACCCTACCTCCTCTCCTCCCCCAGCCTTTCTCTCCCTGCCTCCTCCCTTCCCCCAGCCCCTCACCCTGCCTCCTCCCCTCTCTCAGCCCCTCACTCTGCCTCCTCCCCTCCCCAGCCCCTCACCGTG
>NC_057724.1:7162408-7181207 GCF_004010195.1 Chiloscyllium plagiosum
CTTCTCTGTGTCTTCTCCATTTCCCAGCCCGATCCTCGACCCTCTTTCCCCCCAGCCAATCACCTGGCTTTCTCCCCTCCATTCAGCTCTTTCTTTCTGCTTTCCCTCCGTTGCCCTCTTCCTTTGCCCTGTCAGTAACACCCTTCCACCCCCTCGAGCCATCCTCTCTAAACATTCTCCGCCCTTCCCTTCAATGCTACCTCCGAACCCTCCTGTCATTGTCCCTCTGGCCCTCCTACTGTTCCCCTCTCGGTAACCCCTTAGCACAACCTGACCACACCCTCTCTGGAGAAAGTGAGGACTGCAGATGCTGGAGCTTAGAGTTGAAGATTGTGGTGCTGGAAAAGCACAGTCGGTCAGGCAGCATCCGAAGAGCAGGAGGGTTGACATTTCAGGCATAAACCCTTCCTGAAACATTGCCTCTCCTGTTCCTTGGATGCTGCCAAACTGGCATGGGCTTGCCTGCTCCCCAGGGTCTCTGGGATCCAGTTGTCTTTCAAATGACTCAACTACATCTGTGTTTATATTCAGATGGTCTATTTAGGTAAAACTCTACATACGCTAAGAGTGCCTTCTCCATGAGATCTCACTCCAGACGGGCCCTGTTTGGCCATGTAGCTTTTCTTAATATTCACTCTTGGGCAGTGAGTCACTTGCTAGGCCAGCATTTATTATCCATCTTTCATCCCTTTGAGAAGGTGAGCTACCTACTTGAAACAACAAAACATAGAAATGGAAAATAGGAGCATGTGTTGGCCATTCAGCCCTTCGAACCTGCTCCACCATTCAGTATGATCATGGATGATTACCCAATTCAGTCCTGTCTCTAACTCCATCTTGAAATTCGATATTTTGGCCTCAACCACTTCTGAGAGTATCAGAGTCATAGAGTCCAATTTGTCCATGCCAAACAGGTATCCTAAGTTAATCTAGTCCCATTTGCCAGCACTTGACCCATATCCCTCTCAACCCTTCCTATTCATGTACTCATCCAGGTGCCTTTTAAATGTTGCAATTGTATCAGCCTCCACCACTTCCTCTGGCAGCTCATTCCATGCAAGAACCATCCTCTGTGTGAAAAAGGTGCCCCTTTTAAATGTTTTGCCTCTCACCCTAAACCTATGCATTCTAGTTCTGAACTCTCTCACCTCAGGGAAAAGACTTTATCTATTTACTCTGTACATGCCCCTCATGATCTTATAAACCTCTATTAGATCACCCCTCTGCCTCTGACGCTCCAGGGAAAACAGCCCCAACCAATTCAGCCTCTCCCAATAGCTCAAACCCTCCAAACCTAGCAACATCCTTGTAAACCCTTTTTGAACCCTTTCAAGTTTCACAACATCCTTCCCAAAAGGAAGAAGGCCAGACTATTCCAAAAATAGTCTGTCCAATGTCCTGTACAGCCGCAACCTCCCAACTCCTATACTCAATGCTCTGACCAATAAAGGGAAACATAACAAACATCTTCTTCACTATCCTATCTACCTGCAACTCCACAATTTCACAGGCTCACCTGTTTCTGCTGAAGACATTTCTCCTCATCCTCACCTTAAAAATGTTTTTCCCACATCCTTAGACCGTGACTCCTCATTCTGGACTCCCTAGTCATCAGCACATCCTTCCGGCATTTACCATGTCTAATCCTGTCAGAATTTAATATGTTTCAATGAGATCCACCCTCATTCCTCTAAAGTCCAGTGAATACAGTGTATAGTATGCAACCATTGCAATCCATGTGTTGTAGGAGCACACAGAGTGCTTTTAAGATGGTAGTTCCAGGTCTTTGAAACAGTGATAGTGAAGGGATGTGGTTCCAGGTCAGAATGGTGTGAGGCTTGGAGAGGAACCTGTAGTTGATGGGACTCCCATGTATTTGAGTCCTTGTATTGCAAGGTGGCATTGGATTATGTCTCACACTAGTTTCTTAAGTATGTCTCACACATATTTAAGAAACATACTTGTGATATCAGCACAAACTAAACATGTGAGCCAAGAGGATAAAGGTCTCAGTCTCCATCATTACAGGGCCCACTTGAAGTATGACCTGCTTTTTGTAACTGAACAGCATACTATTAGCCCAGAGACTGTTGTTACTGTGATCTATATATACAGCAGGAGCTATAATATATATCTATTGAATCTTGTAGCACCACATTACACATTTCTCATTCTTATGTTATGTGAACTAATACACTAAAGCCTCATCAGATAGAAATACGCTGCTGGAGGGAAACATCCACATCATCATAGCCAATCAGGTGGTAGCACAATGGTAAGCAACAGTGGCCTCTTGTAAGACAAAACCAGTTTTCAGTGACAGACACTTGGAAACATAATTGAAGATCAGCTAGATAATTGCCTTGGACTTTAAAGCATTCAGAAAACTGCTAACATCAATTTCTTTGAGTAGAGATTAACAAATTGAATAGCCAAAGGGTGCAATGATTAAAATAAGCTCTGTCAATATTGCCCATAGTGTTCAGGGATGTATAGGCTAGGTGCGTTAGTCAGGGGAAATGTAGGGTAATGGGTCTGGGTGGGATACCCTTTGAAGGGACAGTGTGGACTTGTTGGGCCAAAGGGCCTGTTTCCACACTGTAAGAATTCTAATTCTAATTCTACCGTGCGCACAAAAATATATTTTTGAAGTGCATGGTCAAATAAGTGAAAAACACATTTCGGAAGATGACCAAGCCTTTTACATTGCTAACATCACATACCATGTCAATGGTTGAAGCCTTTACAGTCATTAATATCAGATGTCCTGAGAAAGTAGGACAATGCATTTTGAAAGGAAAAATCAACACAGGAATGATATATGCAGCAGCAAGTGACATGTCAACAGTTTACAAGAGATGGTCTCGCAGTCTAAAACACATCACTCATTCTGTACATGGGTAGAATCACACTGCAGTGTCAATATGCAACCTCTTTTTGACTTCCCAAAAAGTTTTGCTTAGTAGATACCAGCAACCCAGCACAGGACAGCCAATGTGCACCCAGCTCGAGGTAGTTACAATTCCGGTGATACAAACCACACCCACTGTTGTGGAACACAGGACACAATTGCATCAGCCAATGATCCCAAATTTATATGCCCAGAATGATTCAACATGATCAGCAATATTAAGGATAATGCAGTATTGCATTTCAAGAATGATATAATTACTTATCCTGCAAGGAAATGCAACCTGCACTTCCAGGAGATGCTCTGAGCAGAACTGATTGAGATAGAGGGAAATGGTATGGTTCCGAAACTGGGTACCACACAGGTTGGTGCAATTGCATCAGATGCATCTTTAAGAAAGACAGCGCTATAAGAACAAGTATAATTCCAAGGAGACTCAACTTTTACTTTAAAAGGTGTCCACACAAAATACTGAAACTGGAAGAATTCAATTTTAATGTTCTGGAGTTAGGTTCTTTCCCAAACTGGATCCATCCATTTAGCAGGAGAATCCCAAGAGCTCTCAACGCTTTGGATGTCATTTGGAGAGTACTGTTTTTGACAGTTACCACTTGGGCTACCAGTCAGCTCAGACCTATTCTCATCATATGAGGAGCAGTTGAGGACTCTAGGTCTGTACTCAATGGAGTTTAGAAGGATGCGGGGGGTGACCTGATTTAAACTTGCAGAATAAAGAGAGGCTTGGATAGAGGCTACATGGAGAAAATGGTTCCACTAATAGGAGAGACAAGGACCTGAGAGCAGAGTGAAGGGACAATCCTTCAGAACTGAGACGGGGTGTGGTTAACCAGGCAGAACATTGCAACTCATTGCAACAGAGGGCTTTAGAGGCCAAATCGTTGAGTGTATTTAAGACAGCAATTGATAGTTTTTGATTAGTAAGGGGATCAGAGGTTGTGGAGAGAAGGCAGGAGAATGGGCCTGAGAAACATATCAGCCAAATGGCCTCAGGTTGCTTGTTTATTCTTCCGCCTCGGAACACTTCAACCCCAGGGCATCAATGTGGACTTCACCAGTTTCCTCATTTCCCCTTCCCCCACCTCACCCCAGTTCCAAACTTCCAGCTCAGCACTGTCCCCATGACCTGTCCTACTGGCCTATCTTCTTTTCCACCTATCCACTCCACCCTCCTCTCTGACTTATCACCTCCATCCCCACCCCCATCCACCTATTGTACTCTTTGCTACCGTCCCCCACCCTAGTACCACTCTACTCAGGAATCTGTTTTCCAGCATCTGCAGTCATTGTTTTTACCTTGTTTATTTTATTGCCTTATGGTCTATACAGGCAGCACTTGGATATAGTTAGCAACAATGTACTTGGCTATGTTTGCACAATTGATGATATCACAACCATGGCTAAGACAATGGGAGAGCATGACCACAACCTTCATTCTTCTGGTGGCACTAGCACAATGACATGGGTTGGCATTTAACAGCACAAAGTGCCAGATCCCTGTCAGCTGGAGAAACATTC
Organism: Chiloscyllium plagiosum; assembly: GCF_004010195.1. Lineage (NCBI taxonomy): Eukaryota > Metazoa > Chordata > Chondrichthyes > Orectolobiformes > Hemiscylliidae > Chiloscyllium > Chiloscyllium plagiosum. The sequence continues at coordinate 7,166,856 of NC_057724.1, forward strand.
TTGGGTCTACTATCAATGCTCACAGATCTGTCCCAATCCAAGTAAGGTCAAGGATGTTAGACAAATGCTAACCCCACAGAGCATGGGGAATCTGCAACATTGCCTCAGATTTTCCAAGTTCCTTTCACTGAATATTTGACAACCTAGCTGAAAAGATAATTTTGTTGAGTGAATTCCTCAAGAAGGATGACCACTGCGTATGATAAACCAACCACCATTACATCTTTGATTTTCTCAAGCTGATCCTGTTGAAAAAAATCCTGTGCACTGCAATTCTACAATCCCAGGAGAAAACGCAATTCTGGAAGAGGCCACATTCCAAAAGGTGTATGTTGTTTCCAAGATTAAACAATACTTTTGGTTCAAAAGCTGTGCAAGCTAACTATTCCAATATTGAGCACAAGACTTGAACTCTGATACTTTCACAATCAGAAAATCATCATTGAAACAGACCATAAGGCATTAAAAAAAATGATAGCTATGAATGACTAGTGAGTGCACTGGTCTATTATTAGTGTCTACTTCACAAGGTGAAATGATATGATTTTGAGATAGAAGCCAGGTACCTGGAGGATTACATCCGACATGGTGTGCAGATAAACCAAGCCTCACAAAAACCAAGACGTAAAAGACCAGTATTCAGACTGACCTGACAGCATTAAAGGATACCTGAGGACATTTATTTATTTGGATCATAAAGGGATGAACTTGGCATTTCACAGCAAGTTATCATCAAGGTCAAGCAAGCCCTTATACAGAAAGCAATACATCAAGGTACCATCACCATGTCACACAAAGGGCTCATGGATATTGAATGTATAAGGCAGCTAGCATGTGAGTCTGTGTAGTGGCCAGGGATAAATGAGGATGTTCAACAATGCAATAATGTATGTGAGACATGCCAAATGTATCAATTCCAGCAACACAGGCAGCCTACACATCCACGCAGTGTTCTATCCACTCCTTGGTCAAAAATAACATCAGTGCCTGGGGATGATTGCATCTCTGTGATGGCTTACTTCTCCCAAGCTCCCATTATTCAGCAGCTTAGCAACATAGCTAGTGCAACCGTCGCTGACACAATGAGTGCTATTTTCAGTTGATTGACATACTGGAATGGATGGTGTCTGAAAAAGGATCACGTTGTATGAGCAGACCATTTTAAAATGTGTACTAAATGGGGAGTGACCCATATCATACAATCACCCCACTATCCTTACTCAAGAGGCCCAACAGAATATATGGTGCATACTATCAAGTTAATAATCATTAAGTGTCAGCCATCAAAAATAATATTTGCGCATTTTCCATTCCCAGCAGAATTTAAGCACAAGAAGGTAAGTGTGAACGATGTTGCTCAGTAACTCATTGTTGAACTATTCTGATACTCAGGACATCCATCTTCAAATCAGAGGAGAATGAAAGAGATATGCTATAAACAAGCAGGTAGAGAACTTCTAAAACTGCGCACCAAGCAGAGAATGCAAGACAAAAATTCAGTTACAGATACTTTTCAAACATGTAAACAGCTGAAAGTATGTTGCTGGAAAAGCGCAGCAGGTCAGGCAGCATCCAGGGAACAGGATTTTCCAGCAACACATTTTCAGCTCTGATCTCCAGCATCTGCAGACCTCACTTTCTCCTCAAACATGTAAACAGTCCAGGTTTAGAATTCATTCATTGAATCCCTACAGTATGGAAACAGGCCATTTGGCCCAACAAGTCCACACTGACTCTCTGAAGAGTAACCCACCCAGACCTATTCCCCTGCCCTATTACTCTCCATGTCCCCTGACTAATGCACCTAACCTACACATCCCTGAACACTATGGGCAATTCAGTAAAAGCTTATCACTGACTGTGGTGTAACATTATGAAGGAAGAGGAGCCAGGTCAGTCCAGAGTACAGCTCAGTAATCATGCACAAAAAGAGCGAGGGGAAAATCTATGATGCTGATTGTGTGATGATGAATGACAGTGACCAGCAGAAGCCAGCTAAGTTGTCAACAAAAAGCAAATGAAAACAACATGTACCTCTTCAGATGGACATATGCTTATCAGATCAGGATGAGTTAACAAACCTTCAAATTAATATATTGAAGTTTGAATTATGAATCTTGTTAATACCGTTTTTACAAGTTTGTATAATTACCAAATTGATGACACAGTTCTATGAAGAACCATGCCTCTCTGTTTGGAATTTACCTTTTTTTTGGAAAAAGTAAGATGATGTGTTGTGAGTCACAGCCAGTTATTATGGCTTGAACAGACATGCTCATTATATCTGCACAGTATCATACCATTGTGACCAAGAGTATGAGGCTCGATCTTAACTGGGACAGTTTGAAGCAAAGGATGTTTATGAAAATATGCCATTGATTATAACTGAATAGCTGAGTATTAGCCTGACGTGCCTATGACTCTAATATGCATAAATACCAAGAGCTGTAATGAATATTTGTTGAATTGTTCAGTACCACACTACCACTCTTAGTTCTTATGCTTCAGAGCTAATGTCCATCAGATACAAATACTCTGCGAAAAGGCCCATCACTGCCACAGATCAGGTAGGGGAGATCACAGCATTGGAAGATGCTGTTGGAGGAGCCTTTGATGAGTTATATTGAAATCACATCATCATGAAATCCTGATCTCTTTAACTCATTATTCTACACCTCTCTTCTATCATGTCAATGTCCCCATTTTCTCTGCAAGCTGCCTTTCACTACATTCGCATTCGCTCCAGCTTCATCTGTTCTCAACCCAAACTTTTGCTATGAAAAGGCATTAGGTCATTAGCAAGTTTAAAATCATCTAATGCTCAAATCATAACTGGTGCTTTTTAAAACAGAAGTGTCTAGTTTTTATTTTCATAGGAACCATGGGTGTTGAACACACAACACAGCAAGCATGTATTACGATACTGGGTAAACCCTCCAGCTTAATTCAAACCAGCAACACAGAAAAGATTTATCCCGTGCTGTAACCTGTGAAAATTCAAGAGGCCAAGAACTATTTGATATAAAAATTGTCTCCAGACAACCAGCTACCCGAGCTACCCCAGTAGCTAGACCACATGCTACATTGTATCTTGTTGAGAACACTTGGTGCTGTCAGGTAGTTCTGCTCGCTTTTAACTTTCTTAAAGGTACAGTACACCCACAACTTCATAACACCTCCCCCTTAAGAAAAAATGAACCATCATCATGAAAATATAGCTTCATTTTTTTTGTGTGTATCCTTTAAACACATGACCCGAGCGTACAGATAACTTTAATCTAAGTTCACCTTAACTTCATCCCATATAAATGTATAAAGGCAAATCTCATCTAAACTTTATCAGTTAAATCCACGATAACGCATCTGCAATTACATTCTTATGCCCCGCAACATGTACGATTTTGAAATTAAAAGTCTGTATCATGAGACTCCAATGAAATAGCCTCATATACTTGTCTTTAAAGCATTCTAAGAATGTCAACAGCTGGTGATCCATGTACACAACCATCTCCAACACATTGTTAGAGACATAAACACCAAAATGTTGTAAGGCCAGTACCAAACCCAATAGTTCTTTTTTGATAGTGGAGTATTTCTCCTGGTGGATGTTGATCTTCTTTGAAAAGTAACCAATTGGCAGTTCAATCCCATCCTCATCTTCCTGTAGGAGTACAGCTCCAACTCCAATGTCACTAGCATCAATGGCAACTTTAAAAGGTTTTGAAAAGTTTGGCGTAGCTAAAGCTGATTTGGTGGTTAATATTGATCTCAAATGGCTGAATGCCTCCTGGCATTGTTTTGTCCACCGAAACTTTGAGTTCTTCTTCAGCAAATTGGTTAACAGTGCCACTATGCTGCTAAAGTTTGGAACAATCTTCCAATAGAATCCGCTGAGTCCTAAGAATTGAAGCACCTCTTTCTTTGAGGTTGGTCGTGGAAATTCCTCAACAGCCTTCGTCTTTGCATTCCGTGGGGTCAACCTTTCATGACCGATGTTATGCCCCAAGAACATCACCTCTGCTTTCGTGAATTCAGTTTTATTTAAGTTTATGCCAGGTTTTGCTTCTCGTAGTCATTCAAAGAGCTTTGCCAACTGTATCATGTGATCTTTCCAGGGCTTACTAAAGATCACTACATCATCCAAATAGACTGCACAGTTTTTTTAACCCAGCCACATCTCTGTTGATGAGGTTTTGGAATGTGGCCGGTGTGTTTTTCATTCCAAAGGGTGCCCCTTTAAATTGATATAGCCCGCAAACGCAGAAATGTCTTTTGCTGTCTCTGAAAAAGGTACCTGCCAGTAACCTCACATTAAGTCCAACTTGGTGATCTAACTGGCTTGTCCGACTGTCTTGATACAGTCCTCCAATCTAGGAATTGGATATGAGTCTGATTTTGTAACAACATTGACCTTCCAACAATCCGTGCAGAATCGTTGAGTCCTGTACAATTTGGGAACTAAGACAATCGACGAACCCTACCCTTTCTGGATTGGTTCAATGTTGTCTTCAAGGTGCATGGCTTTCGCCTCCATCTGGACTTGTCTGGCTTTGAAAGGATTAAGCCAATAGGGGTGTTGTTTTATCAGAGCAGTATTCCCTACGTCTACTTCATGTACAATAGCATTAGTCCTCCCATCTGATTCTTACAGATGTCCTTATACTGCAGTAACAGATCTTGCAATTGTGTTCTGTGCTCCTGAGACAGATAGCTTACTAACCTACCGCACTCCTCATGGACTTCTTCCTTTTTTAATCTATTTTGAGACACATCAAAATCCACCCCATCTGGATTTGATTCCTCACTCTGCGGGGAAGTAACGAACACCCGATTATTCAGTTCTTTCTCTCTGTTGTAATACAGTATCAACATGTTCACATGAAATACCTGATACTTTTTTTAATCTATCTAGCATTTTTACAAGATAGTTTACCTGACTCAACTTTTTCTCGATTTGATAGGGACCACTAAACTTGGTTTTGAAAGGGTCTCCTATCACTGGTAACAGTACTAACACATCATCCCTTTGGGTAAACATCCAAGTCTCAGAGGTTTTATCTGCCACCTGCTTCATTCTATACTGTGCCCTCTTTAGGTGCCGTTTAGCTAACTCACCTACTCGATTTAATCTCTCCCTCATCTCCAATATATAATCTAAGTGTGAAATCTCTGACTTTGGTCTTGTCAATTGTTCTTTAATTAATTTGAATGCCCGAATATTAACTCGAAGGGAGTGAACTGAGTAGATTTGTTTGGGGCATTTCTAATGGCAAACAATACGAATGGGATACCTTTATCCCAATCATTCGGGTAATCCTGACAGTATGCTCTCAAAATCGTCATCAAGGTCTGATGCCACCTTTCTAAAGCTCCCCGGGATTCAGGATGATACACACTGGATTTAAAATGCTGTATACCTAAGCTTTCCATAACTTCCTTAAACAGTCTAGCAATAAAATTTGACCCTTGGTCCAACTGAATCTCTCTGGGTAACCCATACCATATGAAGAAACCTACTAGCTCCTCTAGTACCATGTTTGCCTTGACATTCCATAATGGAATCACCTCTGGAACTCTGGTAGACACATCCATTACGGTTAACAAATACTGGTTCCCACTTTTATTTCTCAGGAGGGGACCTACACAAGCAATTATATCCCATGTGAAAGATGCTTCAAATGCGGGAATTGGTAACAAAGGGATTAGTTTTATTACTGCCTGTGGCTTATCAACCATCTGGCATGTTTGACATGAACGGCAAAAGTTAACCACATCCTTGTGCATTCCAAGCCAATAAAAATGTTTTTGTTACATAGCCTGAGTCTTTCATACCCCTAGGTGACCTCCTACAGATAGTTCATGTGCTACCCATAACATCTCCTGTCTATACGCTACCAGCAACACAATCTGGTGCACTTCGGCCCATTTCTCCTCTGCACTAACCTGCCGTGATCTCCATTTCCACCTTAGGATTCCATCTTTCAGATACTAACCCTCTGGAATATTCTCTGCCTCCTTTTCGGAGTATGGATCCATATATATATCTTTTATTGTCTTGTCTTGCTGTTGCAAGTCTCTAAGCCTTTCAGGGCTAAGCACTTCTGTCTGACCCTGTGCCTGAACAAGCTTTTTCCTGCACCTTTACATCAAACAGGGTGTCCGCTAACTGAACCTCAACTCCTTCATCTTTCTCTTTACTTTTTGCTTCATGCAGTGACTTATGATAGCAGGATCTGGTTGCCACACAGTCTGGGAAAATACCAGGATATTTCTGTTTTAACTTCTCAGTTTCTTGGTCTTTCTTGGGCTTCTTCACAACAAGGGGTGTCACTCCCACCTTGGCTCCTGCCAAATCATTCCTAAGAACAATCTGAATTCCTTGAAACGACACTCTGTCAATCACTCCCACTGTAACTTCCCCAGTCTTGAGTTGGCACTCCAACATGATAGGGGAATGCTAAATTTCTGTCCATCTATCCCACAAATTACCACACTCTCGGGTAACAGATAGAAAGAGTGCATATTTGCTCATCTCTTACTATCAGCAACTGGTTAGACCCTGTATCTCCCCCTGTTCTTTCTGAGTAAACTTTACCTACAGAGGCAAATGCTTTGTAGAGATCAGGTACTAACTGCATACCCAGCCCCTCCCTAGGCTGTGCACTCTCCTACAGCTCCTCAGCTCTACTTGAGGTCTCCTTTACTACCTTCAATAATGCCACTGGCTTAGCTTCTTTTACCACATCTTTTCCCACAGTGCCTTTCTTTAATGCCTAGCACTGTGCATTTACATGTCCCACTTTACCACAGTGGAAACACCTGAGGCCTTTCACCTCCTTTCCACCACTTGGGCTTCTTTTTTATCCTGTGGTAAATTCTTACCAGTGCTCTCACCTCTTGGTTTCGTAGTGTAGGATCTTCCTTTCTTCCAACTTCTATCTCTCACAGCATGAAATTCTGGCCAGAACTTTATCTTATGCACCAACATGTATTCTGCTGCTCTTCTCACTTTCTGAACTTTCTGTTCCTCCATGTGAATTCTTATCATCTCTGGAAGTGAGTTTTTAAACTCCTTCAGCAGAATAATCTCACTTAGAGCCTCAAAGGTCCCACCAATTTTCAAAGCACGCACTCATCTATTAAAATGACTATGTTTAACTCTTTTGAACTCAACTTAGGTCTGGCCTGGTTCCTTCTTTGTGTTTCTAAACTGCTGTCTATATGCTTCTGGTACAAATTCATAAGCACTTAAAGTAGCTTGTTTAACTTCTTCATAATCTCTTGACCCCTCAGCTGACAGTGTGGCTAATCCCTCACGAGCTCTGCCTACCAGTTTAGTCTGAACTAGCATTACCCTAAATCATCAGACCACTCCATCTACCTAGCTAATTTTTCAAATGAAATAAAGAAGGCTTCAACATCTATCTCATCAAGTTTGATATATTTGTATATATCACTACCTTCTCTTTTAATCTCCATCCTATTAACTTGACTTTGCTGACTAAGTCACAGCTTCTCAAGTTCAAATTCTCTCTCTTTTTGCTCAGCTAAGAACCTTCTCTCTCTTTCTTTTTCCTCTTTTTCTTGTTCTCTCTCCCTTTCTTCTCTCTCTTTACTCAGCTAATAACCTTCTCTGGCGTTTTCGTCTCTCTCTCTCTCTCACCCTTTCTCTTTCTCTCTCGCTCTCTCTTTGTTTATCTTCTAATTCCATTTTCCTCAATTGTAATTTAAGTTTTGTACCTCTCCTGCACTTGTCTGTTTTTAGATCCTGTATCTCCCCCTGTTCTTTCTGAGTAAACTTTACCTACAGAGGCAAATGCTTTGTAGAGATCAGGTACTAACTCCATACCCAGCCCCTCCCTAGGCTGTGCACTCTCCTACAGCTCCTCAGCTCTACTTGAGGTCTCCTATACTACCTTCAATAATGCCACTGGCTTAGCTTCTTTTACCACATCTTTTCCCACAGTCCCTTTCTTTAACACCTAGCACTGTGCGTTTACGTGTCCCACTTTACCACAGTGGAAACACCTGAGGCCTTTCACCTCCTTTCCACCCACTTAGGTTTCTTTTTTATCCTGTGGTAAATTCTTACCAGTGCTCTCACCTCTTGGTTTCGTAGTGTAGGATCTTCCTTTCTTCCAACTTCTATCTCTCACAGCATGAAATTCTGGCCAGAACCTTATCTTATGCACCAACATGTATTCTGCTGCTCTTCTCACTTTCTGAACTTTCTGTTCCTCCATGTGAATTCTTATCATCTCTGGAAGTGAGTTTTTAAACTCCTTCAGCAGAATAATCTCACTTAGAGCCTCAAAGGTCCCACCAATTTTCAAAGCACGCACTCATCTATTAAAATGACTATGTTTAACTCTTTTGAACTCAACTTAGGTCTGGCCTGGTTCCTTCTTTGTGTTTCTAAACTGCTGTCTATATGCTTCTGGTACAAATTCATAAGCACTTAAAGTAGCTTGTTTAACTTCTTCATAATCTCTTGACCCCTCAGCTGACAGTGTGGCTAATCCCTCACGAGCTCTGCCTACCAGTTTAGTCTGAACTAGCATTACCCTAAATCATCAGACCACTCCATCTACCTAGCTAATTTTTCAAATGAAATAAAGAAGGCTTCAACATCTATCTCATCAAGTTTGATATATTTGTATATATCACTACCTTCTCTTTTAATCTCCATCCTATTAACTTGACTTTGCTGACTAAGTCACAGCTTCTCAAGTTCAAATTCTCTCTCTTTTTGCTCAGCTAAGAACCTTCTCTCTCTTTCTTTTTCCTCTTTTTCTTGTTCTCTCTCCCTTTCTTCTCTCTCTTTACTCAGCTAATAACCTTCTCTGGCGTTTTCGTCTCTCTCTCTCTCTCACCCTTTCTCTTTCTCTCTCGCTCTCTCTTTGTTTATCTTCTAATTCCATTTTCCTCAATTGTAATTTAAGTTTTGTACCTCTCCTGCACTTGTCTGTTTCTCTGACACACCTGAGTGTTTGAATAACTCCCCTAAAGTTTCAACTTTATTTTTGCCCTTGGTTAAACCCAAATCTAACTTATTTCATTTATTCTAAAAGTATGGCCATTTTCTTTCCTTCTAAACTTTCTTGGCAAATTTGAGAATCATCTTCAAATCCCAGAACCTCTTTAGCAATGTTAAAAGCCATTTCTCTTACTTTTAATTTAATGAACCCCAAGTCACCGAAATTAAACAAATTGTCTCATCTACATTTTATTTAAAGATCTAGGACATTAACTTGCAAGTGTTTAAATCTGCTGGGATTTTTTGTTCCCCCAAATCTATTCAAGTCTAAACCAGTGCAAATCCCAAATCCAAAACCCAAACTGTTTAAATTGTGGACAAAAGCCTCCTAAACTGTTAAAATCCCAGCGACGAGCCCCCAAACTGTTACGTCACGGAGTAAACCCTCCTGTTTAATTTAAACCAGCAACACAAAAAAGATTTATCCCATGCAGTAATCTGTGAAAATTTAAGAGGCCAAGAACTATTTAAAGTAAAAATTAACAACTTTATTTCTTAAAGTATAACAGAGAATAATTAACTAATAACTATTCACAACTCCTTCCTCTAACCTAGCTTTTACTTTCCCTTCTATAATACCAGTCCGATACAGTCCCCTAATTAAGATTTACCCAAAATTCAAGTTTTCAAAACCAGCCAGCTGTCGAATCTTCTGTTTGGATATTCCTGTCTTCGTTTTTTTTTCTTAAGGATTATGCTTCACAGGTCACGGATTGATAAAGGTACCTTTAAGAGAGCTATTTTTTGGGTAGTCTCTACATGCTGGTAGCATGGCAGTTCTCACTCCAATTGTTCAATTTTCCCTGGTCTTATACTCCCAAAGCATTGGATGATGTCTTTGGCTTTTAAGATTGTCAATATACTAAATTCAAACTTTATTGGAATTTGATATGTTTCAGGGTATAATTTAAACTGATTGGCATAATTTGAATCTATTTTTGTCTCCAGGCAACTAGTTACCCTATCTACCCCAGTAGCTGGACCACATGCTACATTGTATCTTGTTGAGAACACTTGGTGCTGTCAGGTAGTTCTGCTCACTTTTAACTTTCTTAAAGGTAGAGTACACCCATATCTTTATAACACATGAGTCTGCATGGTCCCCAATAAAGAATCAGGATAAATGCTCATCAGTGTAGCTTGAGATGCTGATTGGATTGGAAGAGAGAGAGCACATTTATGGTTGGAATAGCAAAGCATGCTCAAATGAATTTTAAAGAAAGGGAACATTATTGAAAAATGTCAGAAATTAGACAGAGATGACTGGTGGAGGTTTAACCCAAGGATTGCCAGATACAGGCAAGGTGAGAGGTTGAGAAGCAGAATCCTTCATAGTAACCTCAGCTGAGACAGCAAATGAACCTATGTTATTAACATCACTCTGTTTTACAAACCAGCCATTCAGCCAACGGAGCTGCACTGGTAGATGATAGATACATCAAAAGGTTAAAAAAAACTTACTACTCATCTTTAAAGTATTTATTATGAATGAATGTTTCCTTCCCTGCTTGCTTCTTGTTGCCTCTTCATTGGCAGAAGGTTTCCTTTAACATCTTTCCTGTTGGATGACACCTAAGCAAATGTGCCATTTTATTAATACTGTAGTGAATTCTTAGTCAAAATACCAAGTTCTGGAATCTCAATCTTCTGGGAATACTACCAACTGAGGCAAGCAAATAGTAACAACTTGCAATAAGTCGCTAGGTAGAGTCGAGTTGGACTATTACTGAAAGGGGAGAAAAGTTTTGTGTTTTACCCTCAATAGGTCAGAATTGTAAGAAAACCAAATCTGAAAGCATAGAACAAGTAATGCTGCCATGCTAGGTTGTTAGAAAAGCAGACAGCTGCACTCAACCAATCTTATGTTGTACTGAGGGAATGATGAGACAAAAGTCAAGGACCTATTTGCAGTCAGGTGGGAATAAATAATTCCACAGCAGTATTTGAAGATCAATGACTTCCCCTGGTGTCCCAGATGAGCTTTTCAACTCAAACAACATCAATCAAAATAGAATATTCGGCCCTTTCTCTCCTTGCTGGTTATAGATTTTGTTGTATGCAAATTGAAAAAGAATAACTCAAATCTTTGCAGAACAGCATTCTTAAGATATTTTAATTATCTGGGTTAAGTTATAAGGACAGGTCAGTTTGCATTCCTTAGGCATTACATGATTAAGCTTTTATTAAATGATGTATACGAGATGATCAAAGAAATTGACAGGTGGATGGAAACTATTTCCTTTATTAAGGGAGTCAAGGAAAAAGAGATATCAGCTTAGAGTTAGGTTCCTGATGGCAGGAAACATTCTTTCACACAGCAACGTAGTGGAAAGCTGGAACCCTCTCCCCTGGGAGAAAAAATTATAATTTGAAGATTGAAAGGGATATTTCTTTTTGCCATGGATTAAGGATTAGAGCGGTAGAGTTATACAGCATGGAAACAGACACTTCAGCCCAACTAGCCCATGCCGACCAGATATCCGAAATTAATCTAGTCCCATTTGCCAGCATTTGATCCATATCAACTGAAACTTTTCATTTCCATTTACCCATCTAGATACCTTTTAAATTCTGTAATTGTACCAGCCTCCACCACTTCCTCTGGCAGCTCATTCCATACACACACTGCCTTCTGCGTGAAAAAGGTGCCTCTTAGGTCTCTTTTAATTCTTTCGCCTCTCATATGAGACCTATGCCTTCTAGTTTTTGATACCCCTACCCTTGGAAAAAGCCTATGGCTATTCATCCAGTCTATGCCCTTCATGATTTTCTAAACCTCCATTAACTGGGTAGGCAGATTTAGACCATAAGACCATAAGACCATAAGACATAGGAGTGGAAGTAAGGCCATTCGGCCCATCGAGTCCACTCCGCCATTCAATCATGGCTGATGCGCATTTCAGCTCCACTTACCAGCGTTCTCCCCGTAGCCCTTAATTCCTCTAGACAACAAGAATCTATCAATCTCGACCTTGAAGACATTTAGCGTCCCGGCTTCCACTGCACTCCGTGGCAATGAATTCCACAGGCCCACCACTCTCTGGCTGAAGAAATGTCTCCGCATTTCTGTTCTGAAATGACCCCCTCTAATTCTAAGGCTGTGTCCACGGGTCCTAGTCTCATCGTCTAACGGAAACAATTTCCTAGCATCCACCTTTTCCAAGCCATGTATTATTTTGTAAGTCTCGATGAAGTCACCCCTTAATCTTCTAAACTCCAACGAATACAATCCCAGTATCCTCAGCCGTTCCTCATATGTTAGACCTGTCATTCCAGGGATCATCCGTGTGAATCTCCGCTGGACACGTTCCAGTGCCAGTATGTCCTTCCTGAGGTGTGGGGACCAAAACTGGACACAGTACTCCAAATGGGGCCTAACCAGAGCCTTATAAAGTCTTAGTAGTACATCTCTGCTTTTATATTCCAACCCTCTTGAGATAAGAGACAACATTGCATTCGCTTTCTTAATCACGGACTCAACCTGCATGTTTACCTTTAGAGAATCCTCGACTAGCACTCCCAGATCCCTTTGTGCTTTGGCTTTATTAATGTTCTCACCATTTAGAAAGTAGTCTATGCTTTTATTCTTTTTGCCAAAGTGCAAGACCTCGAACTTGCTCACGTTAAATTCCATCAGCCATTTCCTGGACCACTCTCCCAACCGGTCTAGATCCTTCTGTAGCCTCCCCACTTCCTCAGTACCACCTGCCTGTCCACCTAACTTCGTATCATCGGCAAAATTCGCTAGAATGCCCCCGGTTCCCTCATCCAAATCATTAAATATATAATGCGAACAGCTGTGGCCCCAGCACCGAACCCTGCGGGACACCGCCCGTCACCGGCTGCCATTCTGAAAAAGAACCTTTTATCCCAACTCTCTGCCTTCTGTTAGACAGCCAATCCCCACTCCATCCCAGCAGCTCACCTCGAACACCATGGGCCCTCACCTTGCTCAGCAGCCTCCCGTGTGGCACCTTATCAAAGGCCTTTTGAAAGTCTAGATAGACCACATCCACTGGGTTTCCCTGGTCTAACCTACTTGTTACCTCTTCAAAAAATTCCAACAGGTTTGTCAGGCATGACCTCCCTTTACTAAATCCATGTTGACTTGTTCTAATCAGACTCTGCTCTTCCAAGAATTTAGAAACCTCATCCTTAATGATGGATTCTAGAAGTTTACCAACCACCGAGGTTAAGCTGATTGGCCTATAATTTTCCATCTCTTGCCTTGATCCTTTCTTGAACAAGGGGGTTACAACAGCCATCTTATAATCATCCGGGACCTTTCCTGACTCCAGTGACTCTTGAAAGATCTCAACCAATGCCTCTGCTATTTCCTCAGCCACCTCTCTCAGAACTCTAGGGTGTATCCCATCGGGGCCAGGAGATTTATCAATTTTAAGACTCTTTAACTTTTCTAGCACTATCTCTTTCGTAACATCAGTCAAGTTTGCAGAATGAGGCCATTTGGCAACTGTATCAACAGAAACAGACTGAACAGCTGGTCAAATCCTGTAACTCCCTTTTTCATGACTTTCTGGCTGTGCCCGCACTAGATGGACTGAGGCAGCTCAAGAAGGAAACTCATATTACTTTCTCAAGGGGAATTCAAAATTGTGCCTCAAATGCTGGCCTTGCCAATGATGCTAATATCCCACAAAAGAAATAACTCATGCAAAAGTTATGTTAATGGACTAGTAATCTTGAGATCTGGACAAGTTAAATTCAGATATTTAAATTAATCTACAATACAAAAAAAAAACTAACATTTATAGTGATGACCACAATGTTAGCTTTTAATAGTCCGATCTGATCCATTAAAATCTTTTCAGGAAGGAACTCAGCTACTTCTATAGAATCTGATTTTGATGAGTCTCCAGACCGAAAATTTGCTCAAACTTAAGAATGCAGTGATTGCAATGAGGTCAGCCTGGTAGATCTCACAGAATATGAGTTTGATGCTGGGGTTATTAACCTGGTCCAACCTGACCTTGCTATGATACTCCACTTAGTGGACGGATCCCATTTTCCCTTTCGTTGGTCCCTGGAGGGTTTCTTATATTTAGGCATTTTTATTACCCCAGTATTTGGTCAGTTATACAAGGCTAGCTTTGTGCATTTACTGGAAAGGATAAGGCAGGACTTCCAGCGATGGGGAGACCTTCCAATTTCCTGGCTGGGTAGAATAGCACGAATTAAAATGAATGTCCTGCCCCGTCTCCTATACCCTATGAGAATGTTTCCGGTGATGCTGCCGAGGCTGGCACTACGTAAATTATATGGCTGGTTGGGTTCCTTTATCTGGAATCATAGAC
>NC_057724.1:7181943-7190045 GCF_004010195.1 Chiloscyllium plagiosum
TCCTACTGACCATCCTATTTATCCTCTTCGCTAGAATATTGGTACCTGATCGGTTCAGGTGGAGACCGTCCCAATGGTACAGATCCCCCCTGTTCCAAAACTGATGCCAATTCCCCATGAAGTGGAATCCCTCTTTCCCACACCAATCCCTTAGCCACGTGTTTACTTGCCTAATTTTCTTGTCCCTCTGCCAATTGGCACGTGGCTCGGGCAGTAATCCGGAGATTATGACCCTTGAGGACCTGTGTTTCAATTTCCTGCCTAGTGCTTCATAATGTCCAAACAGGTCCTCCACCCTAGTCTTGCCTATGTTGTTGGTACCAACGTGGACCACAACAACTGGATCCACCCCCTCCATCTCCAATATCCTTTCAAGCCGGTCGGAGATGTCTCGCACCCTGGCACCGGGCAGGCAACACACCATGCGAGACTCCCGATCCGGCTTGCAAAGGATACTATCTGTCCCCCTAATTATAGAATCCCCTATAACCACTACTTGTCTATTAGCTCCCCCCTCTTGAATGGCCTTCTGCTCCATGGTGCCATGGTCAGCTGGCTCATCCTGTCCAGAGCCCTTTTCCTCATCCGACAGGGAGCAAGAATCTCGTACCTGTTGGACAAGGTCAAGGGCTGAGTCTCCTCCACTCCTGAACTCCGGTTCCCCCTACCTGCCTCACTTACAGTCACACTCTTTTGTGATATAGGTAAGCCATTAATATCTAGTTAACCTCATTGTTCAGTTTGTTAATGGACTCAGCGCACCTAAATAATGGACCTATTACCCTAGGTGTATGGTGAGATGGGAAAGACTGAAAAAGTCAAAATATTTTCCCAGTAAAAGGAAAATACATATGTGTGCTGTTTTCAATCCCTTGGAATCTATTAATGCCAGCCTTGGTCTAATTGACTGGCTTTAGGAGGGAAATGACCTCCTCCTTTTCAAATGTTCCTAATTCAAGTCTGAATGGTCCAACAAAATAGGATACCTGTGGCTCATACAGTCCTCCAATAGATCTATGCAAGTTCTTACAGGAATACTATGCCGTGCGCAATGCAAGCTTGATGATTCAATGCACTGAACAAATGGCTATTTACCAAGAGTTATATCAGACTGAGAGAAAAAATGTTATTAAATTCTCCATCACAAATGTATTGAATCTGTCAAAAAGTAATTTCCCAAATAAAGATTTATTCATTTCCTAAATAAAGCAACATGCAAAGTACACCAGAATAATTATTTTAACATATGGAAACCTGGCTAATCTTGATAGTCTAATTATGGGCTTTTTAACGCTGCTCTTTTGATGGATTATAATAAGAAACTGCAACTCACTTGAATTATGCCTGAGAAATGGTTACTATTTTGTAATGATTAAGATAACTCCTCATTTAAGACAGCTGCCTTTACGAATGAAAACAAAAGACATATGAGGATTGCAGTTTCTCAAATGTGACCCATTTTTGATCAAGTATTACCACAAATGCCTTCAATTTTGCAGTGACAATATAATGATGTCAAAGAACAAACTTAAATGGAACAAGTTGGATAGAGATTCAATTTTAAATACATGAATTCCGAGGAGATGAACAGGTTTTATGGACAAAATCCATAAAACCATTCATACCTCCTTCCATTAGACCATATAGTTAATATTCAAAGAAAGATCCAATTTGCCACACCAAACCGTACTCCTAGTATAACAGGTCCATTATTTAGGTGCGCTGAGTCCACTAACAATGAGATTAACTAGATATCAGTGGCTGACCTATATCCTAAATTCCATCCTTGGGTGATGATCTGTGTGGGTATCCTCTGGGTGCTCCAATTTCCTCCCACAGTCCAAAGATGTGCAGGTTAGGTGGATTGGTCATGCTAAATTGCCCATAGTGTACAGACTAGGTGGATTAGTCACAGGGGGTGTAGGGGTTGGGTGGGATTCTCCTGGATGGTTGGTGTAAACTTGATGGGTGGGATAGCCTTCCTCCATATGGATTCTATTCTATAAGCAGGTCACTGTATATGTACTGGAATTAATTTATGAATTACTAATCACATTTCCCACCTTTGTCCACATATCTTTATATAGTGATCCTTGTCAAATACTGATCTAATCCTCTTTTATAGGTTATTGAAAAGATTAACTCTTAGTGTCCGTACTGAGCTGATTGAAATGCAAGGCTGGATTTTAATACCTCCATCTACGCCATAGGGGAGAGAGGACTGGAAAATAGCAGGCAGGACCTGATTCTAAACTTTTGACCCTAATTTCATCACGTGAGATACTACGCCTGTGGAATAAGGGTGAGTGCAGCAGGCCTGCAGACAGCAATCCCACCCTTATCTCCTATTGAAGAGGCTGGAGACAGGGAGAAAGCCTCACACTATTTCCATGCGGTCAGACCAATTCTGTAAGGAGACTGGTACACAACACTTCAGTGGAAACTAACCCAGAGTCAGGAACCTATTGACAGGTAACTTCAAAGGTTTTTGACAACTTTATTGATTACATGGTAGTGATGTAAGATATGATAAATATGCTGTGGGGCAAAGTACTCAAGGTGTAAGGGACCAGCACTGTGAAAGTGCTTGGATTCATCAGAATATTTTACCCAGGGGACAAAATACCCATCTGCATTCAACAATACTGAGAATAAGATCATAATGCAGCAAACACCTCTTGTGTTTTAATCTTTTAGTTTGTTGACACAACATTCTGATTCAAAAGTGTTACTGGATTCAACTTGAGAGGTTTGCTTATAGCTATGTTTTGGAAAGCCAATACAAATATTTGGTTGCAGTTCAACTTCATTGACTTCAGCAATAATTGTTCGCATATCTGTCAAAGGGTCAATACATTTCGCTTTGATCAACAGTTTGAGAAGTTAATCCATTAAAGTTTTTTGAAATTCTTTTTTGAAAGGCTGTTTGTTTATTTTGACAGTTGCATAACCATCTCAAAGACCTTTTGGTTTTGTTGTGGTGCTCACCACTGCTGTACACCGTGGAGAAGGAGGCATGGGAGTATGGATGGGCATGGTGGATTATATAAGGGGCGTAAGGTCATGTAAGGAGACATAGGATGACATAGGGGTTTGGAAGGAGTACGGAGGATGAGTAGGGTTTAGAGGGAAGTGGAAAGTGGATCAGAGTATCTAGGAACTGGACAGATTAGCCAATGAGAAGAAAGCGAGGACTGTAGATGCTGGAGACCAGAGTTTAAAAGTGTGGTGCTGGAAAAGCGCAGCAGGCCAGGCAGCATCCGAGGAGCAGGAGAATCGACGTTTTGGGCATAAGATTCCTGAAGAAGGGCTTATGCCCGAAACGTCGATTCTCCTGCTACTCGGATGCTGCCTGGCCTGCTGCGCTTTTCCAGCAAGATGAGCCAATGAACAAAAGTCAGTTTTTCAAACCGCTGCCTCAGTATTTGCCAATCTCCATTTCCATCTCTTGCTTATTGCAAATGGAGATGGTCTCTCTTCCAGCCCAGCCATGCCACAATGAACCTGGTTTGTGTGGGCACTGGTGTCAGGACTCAGGATAGTGATATCAGCGAACAGTCTCCGTCATTGTTTCTGCCTCAACCATACAGGAAGGTGAGGGCCCTCTGGCAGGCAGTCAGCATCACTGAGAGGAGTGGCCAAGGTGAGGAGAGGACCTGACAAAGGCAGTCAGCATCAGGAAGAGGAATAGGTGTGCAGCACTAAATCCAATGGCGCTGATTGGAATGGAATCCTCCTTCACCACAAAGGAGCTCATTATTTGATGAAGCTCTGGTAAATGCTTGAAGTCTTTCCTGGTCTTAAAGTTTAACATTGTATATAATCAGCGATCAACTTAAGAAATCCATAAAAGGCAGTATAAGCTTAAATCTCATTAAGGATGACAGTTCAGGTGAGGTGTCAAGTCTGCAGCATCTAGCTGTTCTGGATACCATTGTGATCCAGGGCATTTTTTTATTTGCAGTAAGTGTCTGAAGTCCAAACAGCTTTGGATACACTGGGGGCTGCATTACAGACCTGTGAGCGGGGGGAGATTAATCTGGATTCTTTGATTTTTATGTATTCACTCATGAGATGCAGGTGTGATTTGATTCCCTTAATTAACAAAAAAACTACCCCGCTTCTAAAACTTCAATTACCACAGCTTCCACTGTTTTTGTGGAAGGAATTTCAATTTTCCTCTACTCTGGATGGAAAAAGTGCTCTGGACCTTTCTCCAAAATGGGCTGACATTAACTTTCAGATTATGCCCTCTTGTTCATGATTCTTTAAAAACTGACAAAATGCACTCCACAACAGTAGCAATATTCCCTATAGCTGCCAGTGCAAAGTACTAACTCGACAGCCAACTCTTAGACCTCTAACTGCAATCCAATGGTAATTTATCAGTTCTGAAGATTGTGACAATAATTAAGATGTTCAGTTTGCCTGAAGCAAGTAAGTACAAACGCTATATACTGTCAGAGCCCAACATAAGTGTCAAATCATCCTTGGAATCAAGTTTTTTTTTAAATTAATCACTAATGGAATGGGGGCAAGGCATTTCTTGTCCATCTCTAGCTGCCCTTGAGAAGGTGGTGCTGTGCTGACTCTCTGAACCCCTGCAGTCCATATGCTATAGTTAGGGAGGGAGTTCCAGTATTTGGGACCAATGATACTAGAGGAACGACAATATATTTCCAAGTCAGGATGATGAGTGAATTGGAGAGGAACTTGAAGATAGTGTTGTTCCTATGTATCTGCTGGCCTTGTCCTTCTAAATGATAGTGGCTGTGGGATTTGAAGGTGCTGTCTAAGCATCATTGGTGAATTTCCGCAGTGCGTCTCGTAGATAGAACTGAAGCGCCGGTGGTGGAGGGGGTTGTTGTTTGTGGATGTGATGCCAATCAAGTGGGCGGCTTCATCCTGGATGGTGTCAACTTTTTTCAGTGTTGTTGGGACTGCACTCATCCAGGCAAGTGGGCAGTATTCCATCATAGCTCTAATTCGTGTTTTGTCAATGGTGGACAAGCTTTGGGGAGTCCAGGGATGAGTTATTCACTGTTGTATTCTAAGCCTCTTACCTACTCATGTAACCACTGTAAGATCATAAGACATACGAGCAGAAATGAGGCCTTTCAGCCCATCAAGTCTGTTCCACCACTCAATCATGGTTGATAAGTTTCTCAACCACATTCTCCCACTTTTTCTCCATAACCCTTGATCCCGTTTCCAATCAAGAATGTAATTATTTACTTCTTAAATATACTCAATGACCTGGCCTCTACAGTCTTCTGTAGCAGTGAATACCATAGATTTACCACTCTCTGGCTGAAGACATTTCTCCCACTCTCTGTTCTAAAAGGTTTTCCCTTTACTCTAAGGCTGTCCCCTCGGGTCCTAGTTTCTCCTACCAATGGAAACATCTTCCCAACATCCACTCTGTCCAGGTTATTCAGTATTCTGTAAGTTTCAATTAGATCCCCCCTCATCCTTCTAAGTATTGACCCAGAGTCCTCAAACATCCCTCATGTGTTAAGCTGTTCATCCCTGGGACCATTCTCATGAACCTCCTCTGAACACGCTCCAAAGCCAATACATCCCTCCTGAGATATGGGGCCCAGAACTGCACAGAATGCTCCCAATGTGGTCTGACCAAAGCTTTATAGAGTCTCAGAAGTATATCTCTGCTTTTGTATTCCAGTCCTCTCGAAATAAATGCCATCATTGCATTTGCCTTCCTAATTACTGACTCAACCTTGAGAGAATACTGGACTAGAACTCCCAAGTCTCTTGCACTTCAGACTTCTGAATTTTCTCCCCATTTAAATATTAGTCCATACCTCAATTCTTCCTACCAAAGTGCATGACCTCTCACTTTCCCACATTGCACTCCATCTGCCACTTCTTTGCCCACTCTCCTAACCTGTCCAATCCTTCTGCAGCCTCTCTGTCTCCTCAATGCCACCTGTCCCTCCACCTATTTTTGTATTGTCTGCAAACTTAGCCAGAATGCCTTCAGTTCCTTCATCTAGATCACTAAAGTATAAAGTGAAAAGTTGTGGTCCCAACACTGAGCCTTGCAGACCACGACTTGTCACCGGTTGCCATGTTGAGAAGAACTCTTTTATCCCCATTCTCTACTTCCTGCCAGAGAGCCAAGCTTCTATCCATGCTAACACCTTGCCTCTAACACCTTGGGCCATTATCTTACTCAGCTGCCTCCTGTGTGGCACCTTGTCAAAGGCCTTCTTTAAATCCAGGTAGATAAAATCCATTGGCTTTCCTTGGTCTAATTTGCCTGTTACTTCCACAAAGAATTCTATCAGATTTGTCAGGCATGACCTCTCCTTGACGAAACCATGTTGACTCTGCCCTATTTTTCCATTCACTTGCAGGTATTCAGAAATCTCATCCTTGACAATGAATTCCAGGATTTTACCCACAACCAAGGTTAGGCTAATTGGTCTGTAATTTTCTGTCTTCTGCCTTCCTCCCTTTTTAAGCAGGGGTGTCATGTTCATAATTTTCCAGTCCTCTGGGACCCTCCCTGATTCTAGTGATTGCTGAAAGGTTACCACACCTCCACTATCTCTTCAGTTATCTCCCTTAGAACTCTGGGGTGTAATCCATCTGGTCCAGGTGATTTATCTACCTTCAGGCTATTCAGTTTTTCTAGTACCTTCTCCTTGGTGATGGCCACCATACTCCGCTCTGCCCCCTCACGCTCTTGAGGTTTTGGGAAATGGTTTCCACCAGTTCCCAAATCACACAGAAACCACACATCACCTGACCCTCCATCCTTATTTAATTTAATTAGTTTTGAATTTGTTTCTTTTTTCAATTTTTAACTGTTTTTGCATCTCTGCTTAGGCAAGTTACAATTAATAAAAAAGTTGTAACCAAATTAACAAGGTTCAATTTAGCACAGATTCAAATTGAGTACACCCCTCATTAGCCAATCAAATCACAGGCGTCCTGTGATGTCTCCTTTCAGGTACCCACGTGGATTCAGAAATAGAATCACCCACCTTCCCAGACTCCTCTCTGCTCAGCTCCTCTCCTGAAGTGAAAACTCCAAGTCCACGCAGTAAGTTTTTATATCACTTACCTTCCCAGACTACTCTCCACTCAGCTCCTCTCTGCTGCAATTATACGGTGAGTCCAGTTCAGTTTCTGGTCAATGGTAACTCTCAGGATATTGGTCGAGTGATTCTGTAATTGCAACACAATTGAATATCAAGGATATGGTTAAATTGTCTCTTATTGGAGATGATAATAGAAACATAGAAGCAGGAATAGGCTATTTAACAACTCTCATGTGATCTACCATTCATTATGATCACAGCTTATCATCGAGCTCAACAATCCTACTATCCCCTCATATCCCACGATCCTTTTAGCCACAAGAGCTATCTCGACCCCTTCTTGAAAACACGTAATGTTTTGATCTCAGTCATTTTCTGTGGTAGCGAAGTCCACAGGCTCACTACTCTCTGAGTGAAGAAATGTCTGCTTGTCTCAGTCCTAAAAGGTTTACCCCTTATCCTTAAACTATGACCCCTGCTTCTGGACTCCCCCACCATTGTGAATATCCTTCCTGCATCTAACCCATCTAGTCCTGTTAGAATTGTATATGTTTCTATAAGAATCTCCTCTCATTTTTCTAAACTCTAGTGAATATAATTGTAACTGACTCAACCTCTCCTTATACATCAGTTGTGCCATCCCAGGAATCAATTTACGAAGCCTTTGCCTGCTCTATGGCAAGGGTATCCTTCATCAGACAAGGAGACCAAACTGCACATAATATTCCAGGTGTGACTTTACCAATGCCCTGTATAATTGTAGCAGTGTATCCTTGTTACTGTACTCGCTGTGAAGGCCAACATGCAGTTTACCTTCTTTGCTGCCTGCTGTACCTACACACTTACTTTCACACCGGGTCACATTGAATATTCCCCGCTAGCTTTTGAGGGGCATTTGAAAAATAATCTTCCTTCTGCTAGGTTTGTGAAGGTTTGTAGCTCAGGTTGAGGTTTAGATTAGATTACCTACAGTGTGGAAACAGGCCCTTCGGCCCAACAAGTCCACACCGATCCGCCGAAGCGTATACCACCCAG